>NW_028148992.1:30000-60000 GCF_946808225.1 Silurus aristotelis
GGTTTTAGGGTTAGGGTTAGAAATTAGGGTTAGGATTAGGATTTAGGGTTAGGGATAGAAATTAGGGTTAAGGTTAGATTTAGGGTTAGGGATAGAAATTAGGGTTAGGGTTAGGGATGGAAATTAGGGTTAAGGTTAGGTTTTAGAGTTAGGGATAGAAATTAGGGTTAGGGTTGGGGTTAGGGTTTAGGGATAGGATTTAGGGTTAGGGCTAGAAATTAGGATTAGGGTTAGGGATAGAAATTAGGGTTAAGGTTAGGTTTTAGGGTTAGGGTTAGGGACAGAAATTAGGGTTAAGGTTAGGTTTTAGGGTTAGGGATATAAATTAGGGTTAAGTTTAGGGTTAGGGTTGGGGTTAGGTTTTGGGGTTAGGGTTAGAAGTTAGGGTTAGGTTTTAGGGTTAGGCCTAGAAATTAGGGTTAGGGTTAGAGATAGAAATAAAGGTTAAGGTTAGGTTTTAGGGTTAGGGATAGAAATTAGGGTTAGGTTTAGGGTTAGGGTTGGGTTTAGGTTTTGGGGTTAGGATTAGGATGTAGGGTTATGGTTAGAAATTAGGGTTAGGGATAGAAATTAGGGTTAAGGTTAGGGTTAGGGTTGTGGTTAGGGATACAATTCAGGGTTAGGGTTAGGTTTTAGAATTAGGGTTAGGTTTAGGTTAAGGTTAGGGCTTAGGGTTAGGGATAGGAATTAGGGTTAGGATTTAGGGTTAGGGATAGAAATTAGGGTTAGGGTTAGGTTTAGAGTCAGAGGAAGGTGCTAACCTGTTTGCACAGGCCATCAATGCCCCCTAAGAATATTTTATTCACCTCTCATTGAGGCCTTGGGGATAAACAGTACTTAGTTTCTGAATCCAAATTCTCTCTGCTCTTTTCCTCAGGGGTACAGACCATTGTGGGTTTGCCTGTAGGACCATGACCCTGAGAGCTTCCCATCCATGCTCCCGGAAGTGTTTGACCAGGTAAGTATCCATTTGTTTTTCTTTTAATATGTTGTGTTTGTGTTGTGTCATCCTGATCAAGATAGTGTTGCCCGTCTCTCCAACATATTGGGCTCCACATTGATTACAGGAAATGAGGTAAACACAATTTTTGCTGTGCACTGTACTTGAGCGATGAGTGGTGAAGACTTCCTTGGTAAATCTGTTTTGAATGTGTTGTTTTTGTTCCAGGTATTGTCCCTGATGTTTAGGTTTTCCCTGCTGGAGAGGATTGAGTTTGGCCCTGACCAAATAGTCTTGCAGGTTTTTGCTTTTCCTGAAAGCTGCAATGACTTTGTGGTCTCTGAATCTTGGTGTTTGTCCCAATATTTGCATAAAATTGGACCTTATCTCCCTGATGAGCTTCACAGAGACAGAGGAATATGTCAGGACGAGCGGCACGCTGGTGCCTTCCGCCCGGGTTCCTATTGTGAGGTAGGATTTAAAAATCCTTCTCAAAAAGGACCTTTTATAACCTCTGTTCCTGAGTGCTCTAAAGAGGATTCGTGTCGCTTCCACGAAGTCCCGTTCTCGGGTACATATGCGACGAAACCTCAGGAGTTGTGATTTCACCAGGCCAGAGTAAGTGTGTTTAGGGTGAAAGCTCTCCTTGTGCAGTAGAGCGTGTGTGTCTGTTTCCTTAAAAAATACCTTGATGTCCAATTTGTGTGTGGAACTAAAATCCGGGCCTTTGTATGTCGTGGTGTCCAAAAAATCCACCGAGAGCTGACTAATGGAGGATTTCAGTTTTATGGATGGGTTGTGGTTGTTAAGTGTTGTCAGAAATTCTTCAAACTCCCTCTCTGTGTGTGTCCAAACTCCCCAAATATCATCAAGATATCTAAAATAATGAAGAGGCCGTTTATGGCACCGGGATAGGGCCGAGGTCTCCCATTCTGCCATAAATATGTTGGCGTAGGCCGGAGCAAACTTCTTCCCCATCGCTGTTCCCTTAATCTGAAGGAAGAATTCCCCATTGAACTCAAAGTCGTTCCTTTTTAGATTTATTTCTAATAATTGGATGAGTTCTTTATCAGGCCTGGAACTGTCTTGGTATTTTTTTAAGATATTTTTTACGGCCTGTATTCCTTCCTGGATGTCGATATTTGTGTAAAGGCTGTCAATGTCCATAGTGAACAGGACAGCCTCTTGGGGAATTTCAAGTCCTTTAACTTTTTGAATGAAGTCATATGTGTCTTTTAAATAGCTAGGGTGGCCCGTGGAAAGGGGATTTAAATAAAAGTCCAGGAATTTGGCCGTATAGTACGTTTCGCTTCCGCAATCCGACACTATAGGCCTTCCTGGAGGAATTTCGTGGGGTTTGCTCCATTTGGCCGGATCCTTGTGTATTTTAGGGAGCATGTAGAATCTCCTGCTCCTGGGCTCTGTGTCACCCAAGAGATAGGACTTCTGTTTGGCATTTATATGCTTTTTTGTATACAGGATCTGAACTATTTCTTTGACTAGGGGTACGGTGTCTGGATAGATGGGTTTGTCTAATTTTTTGTAATAATTTTTATCCTGTAATTGTCTGTATCCCTCCCATAGATATTGTTCACGGTCCATAATAACCGTTGCACTGCCCTTGTCAGCCGGCTTGATAACGATGTTTTGGTTGCCCTTTAACTCCTCAAGCGCACTGATTTCCTCAGGAGTGAGGTTAAGTTGTTCCCAACATGGTCTGCAGTGTCTCTTGAAGGATCCAAGGTCTGTATCAAACAAGGTGAGAAGCTCAGTGGGCAGTTTATCCATGGGTGGGACCCAGTCTGATTTAGGTGTGAAAGGTGGGGGAGTTTGATCTTTGTCATTTTGAAAATAAGATGCCAATTTTAGTCTTCGGTGGTATTGTTGCAGATCATATCGCATTTGCTTCCTGTTATATTGTTTACTGATTTTCCATGCTGGAATAAAGGTTAGGCCTCTATTAAGCAGGCTGAATTGTGGGTGAGTGATTTTGTTTTTTTTGGCTAAAACAACCACATTTTTGTTCCCCTCCTGTGTATGTAGGCTTATGGGGAGATTTAATTTAAATGTTGAAGCCAATGTTCCAGCATTTTTCCGGCTGTATTCACTGTCCAATGAATATTGTCACTTTCAGTGTGGAATTCTGATCTGGGCAGGGCCGGAATATGATTTAGGTTGGCCGTGATGTAACCACTCAGGATGTTAAGTTGTGTTTGCTCCTTTGTTGGGAGCATCCCCGAATAGTTCAGTTCCGGAACCCAAATCTGCGCAACCGGGAATTTTTCTTTCGCCGCTCTTACCGCCGCCTGCATTTGTTTAATGGCAGTGTCTTTGGCGTTTTGAGTCCGACTGTTGATGCCCAGTGCTAAAATAAGGTGCTCAACATCATTGGAGACCGGGATTTTGTTTATCACGGCCTCCATGTGTCTGAACGTGGCCCCCGGATAGCTTTCTATTTGGAGGTCTGGGTTCTTAAAGGGGGGAATCCTGGAGAGGTTGGAATCCCCAATGACCAGGTATTTCTTACGGACAGTCAGTTTCCACTCTATCATTTTTCTGGGTGTGTTTATGTGCCTATTTGGAACAGACTCACTGGAGTCACATGGTGTTGCAGAAGGCACCTTGAGCTCCATATTAATACGGGCCTGTGTGGCTGTTCTAAGGCTGCCGATTTTGTCTGGGCTTAGGGTCACCCTTTGTGAGCTGCCGTCATTATTCTGCTCGCACTCTCCCTGGTCCTCGATAATAACGAGTTCCTCTTCCCATCTAACACAGGGATTGGAACTCGGGCAAGGAGTGCGTTGTGCTTTTGGGGAGGCAGGAGGATCTGGGGCGATTTCGGACTGACTGTCCGAATCTTCTTCCCTATAAGGCGACCAATCGTTTGGTGGATCTGTCATGGTGGAAGTGGTTCTGGAAGATATTGGTTCTGATTGGGTGGACAGATCTGGTAGGGAGTGTGCCTCGGCCTCGGCATGCACCGAGGCCTGCACCGCGATGGCACCGTCAGCTGCTTCAGGTGATAGAGAAGAAGCAGCAGGGACACTTTGCGTCTCTGCTTCCTCTCTCGCCTCCTCCACATCAGCAGTGGGTGTAGGGATCTTATATTTGTCCCCTATCAGTGTGTGAGCATCCTGTATTGATCTATACCTCAGTCTTTTCCCAATCCCTCGTTTTGCCCATAACACAGCAGTGTTAAAACATTCTTCCCAGCCACGGGAAGGATAGTGCTGCAGCTTGGCAATTTCTTCCACCAATGTGTCCTCATAATGGTTTTTAAGGATCAACATGGTGGTATAGGCCCAGTTTTTAGCATTACCATCTATAAGGGCTTGTGTTGTGGGGTTTGGCAGAGCTGGTTTGATGACCTCAGATAGATTTTTCTCCATCTTGGTCAATGCAGGAGGTTGTTCTTGGCTCACATTGTTTTTGTGATGCACCAGTTTAATAATTTTAAACATGGTACGGGTTTTTATGACAAAATCCGGGTCATCTGATTGCTTTTGAACCACATTTTGTCTCTGCCGTGTGTGCTTTTTTTGGTGTTGTGGACGAGTTGCCCATGTTTGATTTGGTTTTTGTGTAATCATTGTGACAGGTCCCCAATGGACCTGAGGTTCAAAAAATTGTGGTCTGAAAGACCGCTGACGTGATGCAGTACGGTAAGTATTTGGTGCCCTCGTGTGGCCTGAAAATTTTACTGCATTTGCATAGGAGAGGGCCCTTTGTCCCTGTGCATGACGTAGGTTTTGGTTATTGCCATATTTAACCACATCTGCATAAGAGAATGGCCTCTCTCCTTGTGAATGGTGTCCCGTATGGTGGTGAGGACGGTGCATAGGTGTGTTTTGGACAGCACGCCTGCGTCCACGGGTGACAACCATCCAACCATCTCTGTCTGGCAGAATCATTTTTTCAAAAGGCTTTTCTATTGCTTTTTAAACAAAATATTTACTTGGAATGCTTTTGTGTATTGAAATAAAATGAAATAGAACTGAAATCAAGGATCTTTGTTTTTTTTAAATTTTTCAAAAATAATTCTCTCTGAGAATTTGAAAATCAAATCAAGCAGTTGCCTGATTTTAAATAAAAATAATAAAATGTGCTTTCAAAGAAATATTTTCCTGAAAAACAAATTCTCTCTGAGAGCTTGAAAATAAACTGAGCAGTTGCCTCAGTTTAAATGAGGAAAATATAATATAATAAAATAAAACAAAATAGAAATATTCTCAAAAGAAATGTTTTTTTTCAAAAGATTCAAATAAAAATGGAACAAGCCGTTGCAACGTTTCGGTTCCCTTAGAACCTTCTTCAGGCAGGCTTGTTCAGAGTATTTGCAAAAAATATTCTTTCTTTGAAAATAAAATAGATTCAGGATCAAAATAAAGCTTGAGTGTGTCTCTAATCGAGCTGGAAGAAGTGGGGAAGATTCAGTCCTCTGAGCAGCCTCTTATATAGTGTAAAGAGGCGGGGTCCAATTCAAAGGAGCCAATGAGAACCATTTCCAAGCTCAATTTCAAAAAGAAATAGTTCTAAGCCAATAGAAAACACCTGTCTTTCAGGGTATTGTGAAAGGGCATTTTTTGCAGTTTGATGAGAATGAAGAATTTTGCATGCCCTAGGTTTTTAAAAAAAATTATAAATATAAATTAAAATTAAAATTTAATAAAACAGGCATGAGGCACGGGCCGGTTAGGTTTGGGGTTAAGGTTAGCGGGTAGGGTTAGGATTTAGGGTTACGGTTAGGGTTAAGGTTAGGGTTGGGGTTAGGTTTAGGGTTAAGGTTAGGATTAAGGGTTAGGGATAGAAATTAGGGTTAGGATTTAGGGTTAGGGTTAAGGTTAGGGTTGGGGTTAGGTTTAGGGTTAAGGTTAGGATTAAGGGTTAGGGATAAAAATTAGGGTTAGGGTTAGGATTTAGGGTTAGGGTTAGAAATTAGGGTTAGGGATAGAAATTAGGGTTGAGGTTAGGTTTTAGGGTTAGGGTTAGGGATGGAAATTAGGGTAAAGGTTAGGTTTTAGGGTTAGGGATAGAGGTTAGGGTTAGGATTAGGATTTAGGGTTAGGGCTAGAAATTAGGGTTAGGGTTAGGGATAGGAATTAGGGTTAAGGTTAGCTTTTAGGGTTAGGGATAGAAGTTAGGGTTAGGGATAGAAATTAGGGTTAAGGTTAGGTTTTAGAGTAAGGGATAGAAATTAGGGTTAGGGTTGGGGTTAGGTTTTAGGGATAGGACTTAGGGTTAGGGCTAGAAATTAGGATTAGGGTTAGGGATAGAAATTAGGGTTAAGGTTAGGTTTTAGGGTTAGGGTTAGGGACAGAAATTAGGGTTAAGGTTAGGTTTTAGGGTTAGGGTTAGGGATAGAAATTAGGGTTAAGTTTAGGGTTAGGGTTAGGGTTAGGGTTAGGGTTTGGGTTAGGGTTAGGGTTAGGGTTAGGGTTTAGGGTTTAGGGTTAGGGTTAGGGTTAGGGTTAGGGGTTAGGGGTTAGGGTTAGGGTTAGGGTTTAGGGTTTAGGGTTAGGGTTAGGGTTAGGGTAGGGGAAATAGACGCAGCTCCAGGAACCATGTCAAAATCCGAGTGGGGATTAGGGTTGGGTTTAGGGTTAGGGGTTAGGGTGGAGTTGGGGTTAGGGTTAGGGAGGGGTTGGGGTTAGGGTTAGGGAGGGGTTAGGGTTAGGGAGGGGTTAGGGTTAGGGAGGGGTTAGGGTTAGGGAGGGGTTGGGGTTAGGGTTAGGGTTAGGGAGGGGTTAGGGTTAGGGTTAGGGGTTAGGGTTAGGGTTAGGGGTTAGGGTTAGGGTTAGGGTTAGGGTTAGGGTTAGAGGGTTAGGGTTAGAGGGTTAGAGGGTTAGAGGGTTAGGGTTAGAGGGTTAGAGGGTTAGAGGGTTAGGGTTAGGGTTAGGGTTAGGGTTAGGGTTTGGGTTTGGGTTTGGGTTAGGTTAGGGGAAATAGACGCAGCTCCAGGAACCATGTCAAAATCCGAGTGGGGATTAGGGTTGGGTTTAGGGTTAGGGTTTAGGGTTAGGGTTAGGGAGGGGTTGGGGTTAGGGTGGGGTTGGGGTTAGGGTTAGGGTGGGGTTGGGGTTAGGGTTAGGGAGGGGTTGGGGTTAGGGTTAGGGGTTAGGGTTAGGGTTAGGGAGGGGTTGGGGTTAGGGTTAGGGTTAGGGAGGGGTTGGGGTTAGGGTTAGGGCTATGGATTGGTAAGGAAACTCAGATATAGACAAGCCCGGAGCCCACGTTGTGCACTGGCCTACTCCAAGTCACTAAGCACTCACATCTCCTCCGCCGCCGGTGACAAGTGGCAGGAAAATTGCCCTTAAACGTGTGTTTTTTTTGTTTTACGGATGAGAACTGGACATTTGCCCACTCTCTCTTTCTCTTGCTAGCGAGAAGTGGACATTTGCCCACTCTCTCTTTCCCTTGTTAGCAACCCTTTCCCTTTTTGACCTTTTAAATGGAGGGTGTTTCCCCTTTTTTCATTTTAGCCAGTGACTTCTGATTTCATTCATTAATGCAGGACATTCGATTTCATTCATTAATGCAGGACATTTGCCTTTTCACAGATCCCCATGACGTCATTTTTAACGGTAAGTCTGTTGCAACGTTTCGGTTAATATAAACCTTCATCAGGCTTAGACTTACCATTTTCTCTTCCTTTTTCCATTTTCCAAACTGGCTGCACATTTTTCCATGTTGGCTTTAATCCTTTTTCACGAGATGTTCTGTTCACCAGGTGATTGGGTCTTTGCTATTTAGCGCTTAGCCCATTAGCTTCCTTTCTCAGTTTTTTCTTCTTCTCTTTCCTTCCATTTTCTTTTCCTTTTTCCATTTTCCAAACTGGCTTTGCATTTTTCCATGTTGGCTTTAATCCTTTTTTACGAGATGCTCTGTTTTCCAGGTGATTGGGTCTTTGCTAATTAGCGCTTAGCCCATTAGCTTCCTTTCTCAGTTTTTTCTTCTTCTCTTTCCTTCCATTTTCTTTTCCTTTTTCCATTTTCCAAACTGGCTTTGCATTTTTCCATGTTGGCTTTAATCCTTTTTCACGAGATGCTCTGTTTTCCAGGTGATTGGGTCTTTGATATTTAGCGCTTAGCCGATTAGCTTCCTTTCTCAGTTTTTTCTTCTTCTCTTTCCCTCCTTTGTCCAGGCAGTGGATAAAGACAGAATTTGTCAAATGGCACCCCCAAATGGCACTGGATAAAATTGCACCCCCAAAAAAAGTGTTAATTAAACATTTAGTTTTGTTTAGATTATTTTTCAAAAAATGGCCACTCATGTCCTGAAATTTGGACTATTGGCACCCCCACTGCTCGAAAACATTGGCACCCCCATACTCAGTGCTGTTCCAAACGCTCTCATCAGGTAAGTTATTCAGTTTCATGCGTCATTGTTTGTTTGTATCTTGTTTTTGTTGGTCCATAATCAGGCTTAGCCTCTCCATTTTCTTTTCCTTTTTCCATCTTCTTTTCCTTTTTCCAAGCTGGCTTTACTTATCCCCATTCTGGCTTTAAACATCCTCCCAGCTGCTCTGTTTTCCAAGTGAGTGGGCCTCTGCTATTTAGCACTTAGCCCACCAGCTTCCCATCTAAGTACTTTCGTTATTCTCTTTCCCCCCACTTCTCAGGCGGCAATATCTTTTTTCTTTTTCCCAAACTGGCCCTACCTTTCCCGAAAGCTGGCTTTAAATCTTCCTTCAAGCTACTCTGTTTGCCAAGTAATTGGGCCTCTGCTATTCAGTGCTTAGCCATCCGGCCTTCTTGCACAGTTTTACACTCTGCTATTTAGTGCTTAGCCATCCGGCCTTCTTGCACAGTTTTACAAATTTTTTATAAACTGGCACCCCCAAATGGCACTGGTTTAACTGGCACCCCCAAAAAAACAGTGCTCATCGAACATTCCATTGTCTATAAGTATTTCTGCTATTTAGTGCTTAGCCATCCGGCCTTCTAGCACAGTTTTACATTATGCTATTTAGTGCTTAGCCATCCGGCCTTCCTGCACAGTTTTACAAATTTTTTATAAACTGGCACCCCCAAATGGCACTGGTTTAACTGGCACCCCCAAAAAACACAGTGCTCATCGAACATTCCATTGTCTATAAGTATTTCTGCTATTTAGTGCTTAGCCATCCGGCCTTCTAGCACGGTTTTACATTATGCTATTTAGTGCTTAGCCATCCGGCCTTCTTGCACAGTTTTACACATTTCTTATATAAGCTGGCACCCCCAAATGGCACTGGTTTAACTGGCACCCCCAAAAAACACAGTGCTCATCGAACATTCCATTCTCTATAAGTGTTTTTCAAAATTGGCCACTCAGGTCATGAAATTAGAATTATTGGCACTCTCTTATCAGGTAAGTTAGCCAGTTCAGGAAATATGCAGAAGGCCATGCAAGTGCAGCAACTCGGGGTGGCACGGGCTGGGTTAGGTTAGGGGAAATAGACGCAGCTCCAGGAACCATGTCAAAATCCGAGTGGGGATTAGGGTTGGGTTTAGGGTTAGGGTTAGGGGTTAGGGTTAGGGTTAGGGAGGGGTTGGGGTTAGGGTGGGGTTGGGGTTAGGGTTAGGGTGGGGTTGGGGTTAGGGTTAGGGTTAGGGAGGGGTTGGGGTTAGGGTTAGGGGTTAGGGTTGGGGAGGGGTTGGGGTTAGGGTTAGGGAGGGGTTAGGGTTAGGGTTAGGGAGGGGTTGGGGTTAGGGTTAGGGTTAGGGTTAGGGAGGGGTTGGGGTTAGGGTTAGGGCTATGGATTGGTAAGGAAACTCAGATATAGACAAGCCCGGAGCCCACGTTGTGCACTGGCCTACTCCAAGTCACTAAGCACTCACATCTCCTCCGCCGCCGGTGACAAGTGGCAGGAAAATTGCCCTTAAACGTGTGTTTTTTTGTTTTACGGATGAGAACTGGACATTTGCCCACTCTCTCTTTCTCTTGCTAGCGAGAAGTGGACATTTGCCCACTCTCTCTTTCCCTTGTTAGCAACCCTTTCCCTTTTTGACCTTTTAAATGGAGGGTGTTTCCCCTTTTTTCATTTTAGCCAGTGACTTCTGATTTCATTCATTAATGCAGGACATTCGATTTCATTCATTAATGCAGGACATTTGCCTTTTCACAGATCCCCATGACGTCATTTTTAACGGTAAGTCTGTTGCATCCGGCCTTCTAGCACAGTTTTACATTATGCTATTTAGTGCTTAGCCATCCGGCCTTCCTGCACAGTTTTACAAATTTTTTATAAACTGGCACCCCCAAATGGCACTGGTTTAACTGGCACCCCCAAAAAACACAGTGCTCATCGAACATTCCATTGTCTATAAGTATTTCTGCTATTTAGTGCTTAGCCATCCGGCCTTCTAGCACGGTTTTACATTATGCTATTTAGTGCTTAGCCATCCGGCCTTCTTGCACAGTTTTACACATTTCTTATATAAGCTGGCACCCCCAAATGGCACTGGTTTAACTGGCACCCCCAAAAAACACAGTGCTCATCGAACATTCCATTCTCTATAAGTGTTTTTCAAAATTGGCCACTCAGGTCATGAAATTAGAATTATTGGCACTCTCTTATCAGGTAAGTTAGCCAGTTCAGGAAATATGCAGAAGGCCATGCAAGTGCAGCAACTCGGGGTGGCACGGGCTGGGTTAGGTTAGGGGAAATAGACGCAGCTCCAGGAACCATGTCAAAATCCGAGTGGGGATTAGGGTTGGGTTTAGGGTTAGGGTTAGGGGTTAGGGTTAGGGTTAGGGAGGGGTTGGGGTTAGGGTGGGGTTGGGGTTAGGGTTAGGGTGGGGTTGGGGTTAGGGTTAGGGAGGGGTTGGGGTTAGGGTTAGGGTTAGGGAGGGGTTGGGGTTAGGGTTAGGGGTTAGGGTTGGGGAGGGGTTGGGGTTAGGGTCAGGGAGGGGTTAGGGTTAGGGTTAGGGAGGGGTTGGGGTTAGGGTTAGGGTTAGGGTTAGGGAGGGGTTGGGGTTAGGGTTAGGGCTATGGATTGGTAAGGAAACTCAGATATAGACAAGCCCGGAGCCCACGTTGTGCACTGGCCTACTCCAAGTCACTAAGCACTCACATCTCCTCCGCCGCCGGTGACAAGTGGCAGGAAAATTGCCCTTAAACGTGTGTTTTTTTGTTTTACGGATGAGAACTGGACATTTGCCCACTCTCTCTTTCTCTTGCTAGCGAGAAGTGGACATTTGCCCACTCTCTCTTTCCCTTGTTAGCAACCCTTTCCCTTTTTGACCTTCTAAATGGAGGGTGTTTCCCCTTTTTTCATTTTAGCCAGTGACTTCTGATTTCATTCATTAATGCAGGACATTCGATTTCATTCATTAATGCAGGACATTTGCCTTTTCACAGATCCCCATGACGTCATTTTTAACGGTAAGTCTGTTGCATCCGGCCTTCTAGCACAGTTTTACATTATGCTATTTAGTGCTTAGCCATCCGGCCTTCCTGCACAGTTTTACAAATTTTTTATAAACTGGCACCCCCAAATGGCACTGGTTTAACTGGCACCCCCAAAAAACACAGTGCTCATCGAACATTCCATTGTCTATAAGTATTTCTGCTATTTAGTGCTTAGCCATCCGGCCTTCTAGCACGGTTTTACATTATGCTATTTAGTGCTTAGCCATCCGGCCTTCTTGCACAGTTTTACACATTTCTTATATAAGCTGGCACCCCCAAATGGCACTGGTTTAACTGGCACCCCCAAAAAACACAGTGCTCATCGAACATTCCATTCTCTATAAGTGTTTTTCAAAATTGGCCACTCAGGTCATGAAATTAGAATTATTGGCACTCTCTTATCAGGTAAGTTAGCCAGTTCAGGAAATATGCAGAAGGCCATGCAAGTGCAGCAACTCGGGGTGGCACGGGCTGGGTTAGGTTAGGGGAAATAGACGCAGCTCCAGGAACCATGTCAAAATCCGAGTGGGGATTAGGGTTGGGTTTAGGGTTAGGGTTAGGGGTTAGGGTTAGGGTTAGGGAGGGGTTGGGGTTAGGGTGGGGTTGGGGTTAGGGTTAGGGTGGGGTTGGGGTTAGGGTTAGGGAGGGGTTGGGGTTAGGGTTAGGGTTAGGGAGGGGTTGGGGTTAGGGTTAGGGGTTAGGGTTGGGGAGGGGTTGGGGTTAGGGTCAGGGAGGGGTTAGGGTTAGGGTTAGGGAGGGGTTGGGGTTAGGGTTAGGGTTAGGGTTAGGGAGGGGTTGGGGTTAGGGTTAGGGCTATGGATTGGGTTAGGGTTAGGGTTAGGTTTGGGGTTAAGGTTAGCGGGTAGGGTTAGGATTTAGGGTTACGGTTAGGGTTAAGGTTAGGGTTGGGGTTAGGTTTAGGGTTAAGGTTAGGATTAAGGGTTAGGGATAGAAATTAGGGTTAGGATTTAGGGTTAGGGTTAAGGTTAGGGTTGGGGTTAGGTTTAGGGTTAAGGTTAGGATTAAGGGTTAGGGATAAAAATTAGGGTTAGGGTTAGGATTTAGGGTTAGGGTTAGAAATTAGGGTTAGGGATAGAAATTAGGGTTGAGGTTAGGTTTTAGGGTTAGGGTTAGGGATGGAAATTAGGGTAAAGGTTAGGTTTTAGGGTTAGGGATAGAGGTTAGGGTTAGGATTAGGATTTAGGGTTAGGGCTAGAAATTAGGGTTAGGGTTAGGGATAGGAATTAGGGTTAAGGTTAGCTTTTAGGGTTAGGGATAGAAGTTAGGGTTAGGGATAGAAATTAGGGTTAAGGTTAGGTTTTAGAGTAAGGGATAGAAATTAGGGTTAGGGTTGGGGTTAGGTTTTAGGGATAGGACTTAGGGTTAGGGCTAGAAATTAGGATTAGGGTTAGGGATAGAAATTAGGGTTAAGGTTAGGTTTTAGGGTTAGGGTTAGGGACAGAAATTAGGGTTAAGGTTAGGTTTTAGGGTTAGGGTTAGGGATAGAAATTAGGGTTAAGTTTAGGGTTAGGGTTAGGGTTGGGGTTAAGGTTAGCGGTTAGGTTTAGGGTTAAGGTTAGGATTAAGGGTTAGGGATAGAAATTGGGGGTTAGGGTTAGGATTAGGATTTAGGATTAGGGTTAGAAATTAGGGTTAGGGATAGAGATTAGGGTTAAGGTTAGGTTTTAGGGTTAGGGCTAGAAATTAGGGTTAGGGTTAGGGTTAGGGTTAGGGTTAGGGTTAGGGGTTAGGGTTAGGGTTAGGGTTAGGGGTTAGGGTTAGGGTTAGGGTTAGGGTTTAGGGTTTAGGGTTAGGGTTAGGGTTAGGGTTAGGGTTAGGGTTAGGGTTGGGGTTAAGGTTAGCGGTTAGGTTTAGGGTTAAGGTTAGGATTAAGGGTTAGGGATAGAAATTGGGGGTTAGGGTTAGGATTAGGATTTAGGATTAGGGTTAGAAATTAGGGTTAGGGATAGAGATTAGGGTTAAGGTTAGGTTTTAGGGTTAGGGCTAGAAATTAGGGTAAGTGTTAGGATTTAGGGTTAGGATTAGGATTTATGGTTAGGGCTAGAAATTAGAGTTAGGGTTAGAGTTAAGGGTTAAGGTTAGGTTTTAGGGTTAGGGTTAGAAATTAGGGTTAGGATTAGGATTTAGGGTTAGGGATAGAAATTAGGGTTAGGGTTAGGGTTAGGGTTGGGGTTAAGGTTAGCGGTTAGGTTTAGGGTTAAGGTTAGGATTAAGGGTTAGGGATAGAAATTGGGGGTTAGGGTTAGGATTAGGATTTAGGATTAGGGTTAGAAATTAGGGTTAGGGATAGAGATTAGGGTTAAGGTTAGGTTTTAGGGTTAGGGCTAGAAATTAGGGTAAGTGTTAGGATTTAGGGTTAGGATTAGGATTTATGGTTAGGGCTAGAAATTAGAGTTAGGGTTAGAGTTAAGGGTTAAGGTTAGGTTTTAGGGTTAGGGTTAGAAATTAGGGTTAGGATTAGGATTTAGGGTTAGGGATAGAAATTAGGGTTAAGGTTAGATTTAGGGTTAGGGATAGAAATTAGGGTTAGGGTTAGGGATGGAAATTAGGGTTAAGGTTAGGTTTTAGAGTTAGGGATAGAAATTAGGGTTAGGGTTGGGGTTAGGGTTTAGGGATAGGATTTAGGGTTAGGGCTAGAAATTAGGATTAGGGTTAGGGATAGAAATTAGGGTTAAGGTTAGGTTTTAGGGTTAGGGTTAGGGACAGAAATTAGGGTTAAGGTTAGGTTTTAGGGTTAGGGTTAGGGATAGAAATTAGGGTTAAGTTTAGGGTTAGGGTTGGGGTTAGGTTTTGGGGTTAGGGTTAGAAGTTAGGGTTAGGTTTTAGGGTTAGGCCTAGAAATTAGGGTTAGGGTTAGAGATAGAAATAAAGGTTAAGGTTAGGTTTTAGGGTTAGGGATAGAAATTAGGGTTAGGTTTAGGGTTAGGGTTGGGTTTAGGTTTTGGGGTTAGGATTAGGATGTAGGGTTATGGTTAGAAATTAGGGTTAGGGATAGAAATTAGGGTTAAGGTTAGGGTTAGGGTTGTGGTTAGGGATACAATTCAGGGTTAGGGTTAGGTTTTAGAATTAGGGTTAGGTTTAGGTTAAGGTTAGGGCTTAGGGTTAGGGATAGGAATTAGGGTTAGGATTTAGGGTTAGGGATAGAAATTAGGGTTAGGGTTAGGTTTAGAGTCAGAGGAAGGTGCTAACCTGTTTGCACAGGCCATCAATGCCCCCTAAGAATATTTTATTCACCTCTCATTGAGGCCTTGGGGATAAACAGTACTTAGTTTCTGAATCCAAATTCTCTCTGCTCTTTTCCTCAGGGGCACAGACCATTGTGGGTTTGCCTGTAGGACCATGACCCTGAGAGCTTCCCATCCATGCTCCCGGAAGTGTTTGACCAGGTAAGTATCCATTTGTTTTCCTTTTAATATGTTGTGTTTGTGTTGTGTCATCCTGATCAAGATGGTGTTGCCCGTCTCTCCAACATATTGGGCTCCACATTGATTACAGGAAATGAGGTAAACACAATTTTTGCTGTGCACTGTACTTGAGCGATGAGTGGTGAAGACTTCCTTGGTAAATCTGTTTTGAATGTGTTGTTTTTGTTCCAGGTATTGTCCCTGATGTTTAGGTTTTCCCTGCTGGAGAGGATTGAGTTTGGCCCTGACCAAATAGTCTTGCAGGTTTTTGCTTTTCCTGAAAGCTGCAATGACTTTGTGGTCTCTGAATCTTGGTGTTTGTCCCAATATTTGCATAAAATTGTACCTTATCTCCCTGATGAGCTTCACAGAGACAGAGGAATATGTCAGGACGAGCGGCACGCTGGTGCCTTCCGCCCGGGTTCCTATTGTGAGGTAGGATTTAAAAATCCTTCTCAAAAAGGACCTTTTATAACCTCTGTTCCTGAGTGCTCTAAAGAGGATTCGTGTCGCTTCCACGAAGTCCCGTTCTCGGGTACATATGCGACGAAACCTCAGGAGTTGTGATTTCACCAGGCCAGAGTAAGTGTGTTTAGGGTGAAAGCTCTCCTTGTGCAGTAGAGCGTGTGTGTCTGTTTCCTTAAAAAATACCTTGATGTCCAATTTGTGTGTGGAACTAAAATCCGGGCCTTTGTATGTCGTGGTGTCCAAAAAATCCACCGAGAGCTGACTAATGGAGGATTTCAGTTTTATGGATGGGTTGTGGTTGTTAAGTGTTGTCAGAAATTCTTCAAACTCCCTCTCTGTGTGTGTCCAAACTCCCCAAATATCATCAAGATATCTAAAATAATAAAGAGGCCGTTTATGGCTTCGGGATAGTGCCGAGGTCTCCCATTCTGCCATAAATATGTTGGCGTAGGCCGGAGCAAACTTCTTCCCCATCGCTGTTCCCTTAATCTGAAGGAAGAATTCCCCATTGAACTCAAAGTCGTTCCTTTTTAGATTTATTTCTAATAATTGGATGAGTTCTTTATCAGGCCTGGATTTGTCTGGGTATTTTTTAAAGATATTTTTTACGGCCTGTATTCCTTCCTGGATGTCGATATTTGTGTAAAGGCTGTCAATGTCCATAGTGAACAGGACAGCCTCTTGGGGAATTTCAAGTCCTTTAACTTTTTGAATGAAGTCATATGTGTCTTTTAAATAGCTAGGGTGGCCCGTGGAAAGGGGATTTAAATAAAAGTCCAGGAATTCGGCCGTATAGTACGTTTCGCTTCCGCAATCCGACACTATAGGCCTTCCTGGAGGAATTTCATGGGGTTTGCTCCATTTGGCCGGATCCTTGTGTATTTTAGGGAGCATGTAGAATCTCCTGCTCCTGGGCTCTGTGTCACCCAAGAGATAGGACTTCTGTTTGGCATTTATATGCTTTTTTGTATACAGGATCTGAACTATTTCTTTGACTAGGGGTACGGTGTCTGGATAGATGGGTTTGTCTAATTTTTTGTAATAATTTTTATCCTGTAATTGTCTGTTTCCCTCCCATAGATATTGTTCACGGTCCATAATAACCGTTGCACTGCCCTTGTCAGCCGGCTTGATAACGATGTTTTGGTTGCCCTTTAACTCCTCAAGCGCACTGATTTCCTCAGGAGTGAGGTTAAGTTGTTCCCAACATGGTCTGCAGTGTCTCTTGAAGGATCCAAGGTCTGTATCAAACAAGGTGAGAAGCTCAGTGGGCAGTTTATCCATGGGTGGGACCCAGTCTGATTTAGGTGTGAAAGGTGGGGGAGTTTGATCTTTGTCATTTTGAAAATAAGATGCCAATTTTAGTCTTCGGTGGTATTGTTGCAGATCATATCGCATTTGCTTCCTGTTATATTGTTTACTGATTTTCCATGCTGGAATAAAGGTTAGGCCTCTATTAAGCAGGCTGAATTGTGGGTGAGTGATTTTGTTTTTTTTGGCTAAAACAACCACATTTTTGTTCCCCTCCTGTGTATGTAGGCTTATGGGGAGATTTAATTTAAATGTTGAAGCCAATGTTCCAGCATTTTTCCGGCTGTATTCACTGTCCAATGAATATTGTCACTTTCAGTGTGGAATTCTGATCTGGGCAGGGCCGGAATATGATTTAGGTTGGCCGTGATGTAACCACTCAGGATGTTAAGTTGTGTTTGCTCCTTTGTTGGGAGCATCCCCGAATAGTTCAGTTCCGGAACCCAAATCTGCGCAACCGGGAATTTTTCTTTCGCCGCTCTTACCGCCGCCTGCATTTGTTTAATGGCAGTGTCTTTGGCGTTTTGAGTCCGACTGTTGATGCCCAGTGCTAAAATAAGGTGCTCAACATCATTGGAGACCGGGATTTTGTTTATCACGGCCTCCATGTGTCTGAACGTGGCCCCCGGATAGCTTTCTATTTGGAGGTCTGGGTTCTTAAAGGGGGGAATCCTGGAGAGGTTGGAATCCCCAATGACCAGGTATTTCTTACGGACAGTCAGTTTCCACTCTATCATTTTTCTGGGTGTGTTTATGTGCCTATTTGGAACAGACTCACTGGAGTCACATGGTGTTGCAGAAGGCACCTTGAGCTCCATATTAATACGGGCCTGTGTGGCTGTTCTAAGGCTGCCGATTTTGTCTGGGCTTAGGGTCACCCTTTGTGAGCTGCCGTCATTATTCTGCTCGCACTCTCCCTGGTCCTCGATAATAACGAGTTCCTCTTCCCATCTAACACAGGGATTGGAACTCGGGCAAGGAGTGCGTTGTGCTTTTGGGGAGGCAGGAGGATCTGGGGCGATTTCGGACTGACTGTCCGAATCTTCTTCCCTATAAGGCGACCAATCGTTTGGTGGATCTGTCATGGTGGAAGTGGTTCTGGAAGATATTGGTTCTGGTTGGGTGGACAGATCTGGTAGGGAGTGTGCCTCGGCCTCGGCATGCACCGAGGCCTGCACCGCGATGGCACCGTCAGCTGCTTCAGGTGATAGAGAAGAAGCAGCAGGGACACTTTGCGTCTCTGCTTCCTCTCTCGCCTCCTCCACATCAGCAGTGGGTGTAGGGATCTTATATTTGTCCCCTATCAGTGTGTGAGCATCCTGTATTGATTTATACCTCAGTCTTTTCCCAATCCCTCGTTTTGCCCATAACACAGCAGTGTTAAAACATTCTTCCCAGCCACGGGAAGGATAGTGCTGCAGCTTGGCAATTTCTTCCACCAATGTGTCCTCATAATGGTTTTTAAGGATCAACATGGTGGTATAGGCCCAGTTTTTAGCATTACCATCTATAAGGGCTTGTGTTGTGGGGTTTGGCAGAGCTGGTTTGATGACCTCAGATAGATTTTTCTCCATCTTGGTCAATGCAGGAGGTTGTTCTTGGCTCACATTGTTTTTGTGATGCACCAGTTTAATAATTTTAAACATGGTACGGGTTTTTATGACAAAATCCGGGTCATCTGATTGCTTTTGAACCACATTTTGTCTCTGCCGTGTGTGCTTTTTTTGGTGTTGTGGACGAGTTGCCCATGTTTGATTTGGTTTTTGTGTAATCATTGTGACAGGTCCCCAATGGACCTGAGGTTCAAAAAATTGTGGTCTGAAAGACCGCTGACGTGATGCAGTACGGTAAGTATTTGGTGCCCTCGTGTGGCCTGAAAATTTTACTGCATTTGCATAGGAGAGGGCCCTTTGTCCCTGTGCATGACGTAGGTTTTGGTTATTGCCATATTTAACCACATCTGCATAAGAGAATGGCCTCTCTCCTTGTGAATGGTGTCCCGTATGGTGGTGAGGACGGTGCATAGGTGTGTTTTGGACAGCACGCCTGCGTCCACGGGTGACAACCATCCAACCATCTCTGTCTGGCAGAATCATTTTTTCAAAAGGCTTTTCTATTGCTTTTTAAACAAAATATTTACTTGGAATGCTTTTGTGTATTGAAATAAAATGAAATAGAACTGAAATCAAGGATCTTTGTTTTTTTTAAATTTTTCAAAAATAATTCTCTCTGAGAATTTGAAAATCAAATCAAGCAGTTGCCTGATTTTAAATAAAAATAATAAAATGTGCTTTCAAAGAAATATTTTCCTGAAAAACAAATTCTCTCTGAGAGCTTGAAAATAAACTGAGCAGTTGCCTCAGTTTAAATGAGGAAAATATAATATAATAAAATAAAACAAAATAGAAATATTCTCAAAAGAAATGTTTTTTTTCAAAAGATTCAAATAAAAATGGAACAAGCCGTTGCAACGTTTCGGTTCCTTTAGAACCTTCTTCAGGCAGGCTTGTTCAGAGTATTTGCAAAAAATATTCTTTCTTTGAAAATAAAATAGATTCAGGATCAAAATAAAGCTTGAGTGTGTCTCTAATCGAGCTGGAAGAAGTGGGGAAGATTCAGTCCTCTGAGCAGCCTCTTATATAGTGTAAAGAGGCGGGTCCAATTCAAATGAGCCAATGAGAACCATTTCCCAGCTCAATTTCAAAAAGAAATAGTTCTCAGCCAATAGAATACACCTGTATTTCAGTGTATTGAGAAAAGGCATTTTTTGAAATTTGATGAGGATTAATGAATTAAATGAATTATTTAATAATAATTAAATTAATAATTAATGAATTAAAGAATTTTGCATGACCCTAGGTTTTTAACAGGCATGAGGCACGGGCCGGTTAGGGTTGGGGTTAAGGTTAGCGGTTAGGTTTAGGGTTAAGGTTAGGATTAAGGGTTAGGGATAGAAATTGGGGGTTAGGGTTAGGATTAGGATTTAGGATTAGGGTTAGAAATTAGGGTTAGGGATAGAGATTAGGGTTAAGGTTAGGTTTTAGGGTTAGGGCTAGAAATTAGGGTAAGTGTTAGGATTTAGGGTTAGGATTAGGATTTATGGTTAGGGCTAGAAATTAGAGTTAGGGTTAGAGTTAAGGGTTAAGGTTAGGTTTTAGGGTTAGGGTTAGAAATTAGGGTTAGGATTAGGATTTAGGGTTAGGGATAGAAATTAGGGTTAAGGTTAGATTTAGGGTTAGGGATAGAAATTAGGGTTAGGGTTAGGGATGGAAATTAGGGTTAAGGTTAGGTTTTAGAGTTAGGGATAGAAATTAGGGTTAGGGTTGGGGTTAGGGTTTAGGGATAGGATTTAGGGTTAGGGCTAGAAATTAGGATTAGGGTTAGGGATAGAAATTAGGGTTAAGGTTAGGTTTTAGGGTTAGGGTTAGGGACAGAAATTAGGGTTAAGGTTAGGTTTTAGGGTTAGGGATATAAATTAGGGTTAAGTTTAGGGTTAGGGTTGGGGTTAGGTTTTGGGGTTAGGGTTAGAAGTTAGGGTTAGGTTTTAGGGTTAGGCCTAGAAATTAGGGTTAGGGTTAGAGATAGAAATAAAGGTTAAGGTTAGGTTTTAGGGTTAGGGATAGAAATTAGGGTTAGGTTTAGGGTTAGGGTTGGGTTTAGGTTTTGGGGTTAGGATTAGGATGTAGGGTTATGGTTAGAAATTAGGGTTAGGGATAGAAATTAGGGTTAAGGTTAGGGTTAGGGTTGTGGTTAGGGATACAATTCAGGGTTAGGGTTAGGTTTTAGAATTAGGGTTAGGTTTAGGTTAAGGTTAGGGCTTAGGGTTAGGGATAGGAATTAGGGTTAGGATTTAGGGTTAGGGATAGAAATTAGGGTTAGGGTTAGGTTTAGAGTCAGAGGAAGGTGCTAACCTGTTTGCACAGGCCATCAATGCCCCCTAAGAATATTTTATTCACCTCTCATTGAGGCCTTGGGGATAAACAGTACTTAGTTTCTGAATCCAAATTCTCTCTGCTCTTTTCCTCAGGGGTACAGACCATTGTGGGTTTGCCTGTAGGACCATGACCCTGAGAGCTTCCCATCCATGCTCCCGGAAGTGTTTGACCAGGTAAGTATCCATTTGTTTTTCTTTTAATATGTTGTGTTTGTGTTGTGTCATCCTGATCAAGATAGTGTTGCCCGTCTCTCCAACATATTGGGCTCCACATTGATTACAGGAAATGAGGTAAACACAATTTTTGCTGTGCACTGTACTTGAGCGATGAGTGGTGAAGACTTCCTTGGTAAATCTGTTTTGAATGTGTTGTTTTTGTTCCAGGTATTGTCCCTGATGTTTAGGTTTTCCCTGCTGGAGAGGATTGAGTTTGGCCCTGACCAAATAGTCTTGCAGGTTTTTGCTTTTCCTGAAAGCTGCAATGACTTTGTGGTCTCTGAATCTTGGTGTTTGTCCCAATATTTGCATAAAATTGGACCTTATCTCCCTGATGAGCTTCACAGAGACAGAGGAATATGTCAGGACGAGCGGCACGCTGGTGCCTTCCGCCCGGGTTCCTATTGTGAGGTAGGATTTAAAAATCCTTCTCAAAAAGGACCTTTTATAACCTCTGTTCCTGAGTGCTCTAAAGAGGATTCGTGTCGCTTCCACGAAGTCCCGTTCTCGGGTACATATGCGACGAAACCTCAGGAGTTGTGATTTCACCAGGCCAGAGTAAGTGTGTTTAGGGTGAAAGCTCTCCTTGTGCAGTAGAGCGTGTGTGTCTGTTTCCTTAAAAAATACCTTGATGTCCAATTTGTGTGTGGAACTAAAATCCGGGCCTTTGTATGTCGTGGTGTCCAAAAAATCCACCGAGAGCTGACTAATGGAGGATTTCAGTTTTATGGATGGGTTATGGTTGTTAAGTGTTGTCAGAAATTCTTCAAACTCCCTCTCTGTGTGTGTCCAAACTCCCCAAATATCATCAAGATATCTAAAATAATGAAGAGGCCGTTTATGGCACCGGGATAGGGCCGAGGTCTCCCATTCTGCCATAAATATGTTGGCGTAGGCCGGAGCAAACTTCTTCCCCATCGCTGTTCCCTTAATCTGAAGGAAGAATTCCCCATTGAACTCAAAGTCGTTCCTTTTTAGATTTATTTCTAATAATTGGATGAGTTCTTTATCAGGCCTGGAACTGTCTTGGTATTTTTTTAAGATATTTTTTACGGCCTGTATTCCTTCCTGGATGTCGATATTTGTGTAAAGGCTGTCAATGTCCATAGTGAACAGGACAGCCTCTTGGGGAATTTCAAGTCCTTTAACTTTTTGAATGAAGTCATATGTGTCTTTTAAATAGCTAGGGTGGCCCGTGGAAAGGGGATTTAAATAAAAGTCCAGGAATTCGGCCGTATAGTACGTTTCGCTTCCGCAATCCGACACTATAGGCCTTCCTGGAGGAATTTCGTGGGGTTTGCTCCATTTGGCCGGATCCTTGTGTATTTTAGGGAGCATGTAGAATCTCCTGCTCCTGGGCTCTGTGTCACCCAAGAGATAGGACTTCTGTTTGGCATTTATATGCTTTTTTGTATACAGGATCTGAACTATTTCTTTGACTAGGGGTACGGTGTCTGGATAGATGGGTTTGTCTAATTTTTTGTAATAATTTTTATCCTGTAATTGTCTGTATCCCTCCCATAGATATTGTTCACGGTCCATAATAACCGTTGCACTGCCCTTGTCAGCCGGCTTGATAACGATGTTTTGGTTGCCCTTTAACTCCTCAAGCGCACTGATTTCCTCAGGAGTGAGGTTAAGTTGTTCCCAACATGGTCTGCAGTGTCTCTTGAAGGATCCAAGGTCTGTATCAAACAAGGTGAGAAGCTCAGTGGGCAGTTTATCCATGGGTGGGACCCAGTCTGATTTAGGTGTGAAAGGTGGGGGAGTTTGATCTTTGTCATTTTGAAAATAAGATGCCAATTTTAGTCTTCGGTGGTATTGTTGCAGATCATATCGCATTTGCTTCCTGTTATATTGTTTACTGATTTTCCATGCTGGAATAAAGGTTAGGCCTCTATTAAGCAGGCTGAATTGTGGGTGAGTGATTTTGTTTTTTTTGGCTAAAACAACCACATTTTTGTTCCCCTCCTGTGTATGTAGGCTTATGGGGAGATTTAATTTAAATGTTGAAGCCAATGTTCCAGCATTTTTCCGGCTGTATTCACTGTCCAATGAATATTGTCACTTTCAGTGTGGAATTCTGATCTGGGCAGGGCCGGAATATGATTTAGGTTGGCCGTGATGTAACCACTCAGGATGTTAAGTTGTGTTTGCTCCTTTGTTGGGAGCATCCCCGAATAGTTCAGTTCCGGAACCCAAATCTGCGCAACCGGGAATTTTTCTTTCGCCGCTCTTACCGCCGCCTGCATTTGTTTAATGGCAGTGTCTTTGGCGTTTTGAGTCCGACTGTTGATGCCCAGTGCTAAAATAAGGTGCTCAACATCATTGGAGACCGGGATTTTGTTTATCACGGCCTCCATGTGTCTGAACGTGGCCCCCGGATAGCTTTCTATTTGGAGGTCTGGGTTCTTAAAGGGGGGAATCCTGGAGAGGTTGGAATCCCCAATGACCAGGTATTTCTTACGGACAGTCAGTTTCCACTCTATCATTTTTCTGGGTGTGTTTATGTGCCTATTTGGAACAGACTCACTGGAGTCACATGGTGTTGCAGAAGGCACCTTGAGCTCCATATTAATACGGGCCTGTGTGGCTGTTCTAAGGCTGCCGATTTTGTCTGGGCTTAGGGTCACCCTTTGTGAGCTGCCGTCATTATTCTGCTCGCACTCTCCCTGGTCCTCGATAATAACGAGTTCCTCTTCCCATCTAACACAGGGATTGGAACTCGGGCAAGGAGTGCGTTGTGCTTTTGGGGAGGCAGGAGGATCTGGGGCGATTTCGGACTGACTGTCCGAATCTTCTTCCCTATAAGGCGACCAATCGTTTGGTGGATCTGTCATGGTGGAAGTGGTTCTGGAAGATATTGGTTCTGGTTGGGTGGACAGATCTGGTAGGGAGTGTGCCTCGGCCTCGGCATGCACCGAGGCCTGCACCGCGATGGCACCGTCAGCTGCTTCAGGTGATAGAGAAGAAGCAGCAGGGACACTTTGCGTCTCTGCTTCCTCTCTCGCCTCCTCCACATCAGCAGTGGGTGTAGGGATCTTATATTTGTCCCCTATCAGTGTGTGAGCATCCTGTATTGATTTATACCTCAGTCTTTTCCCAATCCCTCGTTTTGCCCATAACACAGCAGTGTTAAAACATTCTTCCCAGCCACGGGAAGGATAGTGCTGCAGCTTGGCAATTTCTTCCACCAATGTGTCCTCATAATGGTTTTTAAGGATCAACATGGTGGTATAGGCCCAGTTTTTAGCATTACCATCTATAAGGGCTTGTGTTGTGGGGTTTGGCAGAGCTGGTTTGATGACCTCAGATAGATTTTTCTCCATCTTGGTCAATGCAGGAGGTTGTTCTTGGCTCACATTGTTTTTGTGATGCACCAGTTTAATAATTTTAAACATGGTACGGGTTTTTATGACAAAATCCGGGTCATCTGATTGCTTTTGAACCACATTTTGTCTCTGCCGTGTGTGCTTTTTTTGGTGTTGTGGACGAGTTGCCCATGTTTGATTTGGTTTTTGTGTAATCATTGTGACAGGTCCCCAATGGACCTGAGGTTCAAAAAATTGTGGTCTGAAAGACCGCTGACGTGATGCAGTACGGTAAGTATTTGGTGCCCTCGTGTGGCCTGAAAATTTTACTGCATTTGCATAGGAGAGGGCCCTTTGTCCCTGTGCATGACGTAGGTTTTGGTTATTGCCATATTTAACCACATCTGCATAAGAGAATGGCCTCTCTCCTTGTGAATGGTGTCCCGTATGGTGGTGAGGACGGTGCATAGGTGTGTTTTGGACAGCACGCCTGCGTCCACGGGTGACAACCATCCAACCATCTCTGTCTGGCAGAATCATTTTTTCAAAAGGCTTTTCTATTGCTTTTTAAACAAAATATTTACTTGGAATGCTTTTGTGTATTGAAATAAAATGAAATAGAACTGAAATCAAGGATCTTTGTTTTTTTTAAATTTTTCAAAAATAATTCTCTCTGAGAATTTGAAAATCAAATCAAGCAGTTGCCTGATTTTAAATAAAAATAATAAAATGTGCTTTCAAAGAAATATTTTCCTGAAAAACAAATTCTCTCTGAGAGCTTGAAAATAAACTGAGCAGTTGCCTCAGTTTAAATGAGGAAAATATAATATAATAAAATAAAACAAAATAGAAATATTCTCAAAAGAAATGTTTTTTTTCAAAAGATTCAAATAAAAATGGAACAAGCCGTTGCAACGTTTCGGTTCCTTTAGAACCTTCTTCAGGCAGGCTTGTTCAGAGTATTTGCAAAAAATATTCTTTCTTTGAAAATAAAATAGATTCAGGATCAAAATAAAGCTTGAGTGTGTCTCTAATCGAGCTGGAAGAAGTGGGGAAGATTCAGTCCTCTGAGCAGCCTCTTATATAGTGTAAAGAGGCGGGTCCAATTCAAATGAGCCAATGAGAACCATTTCCCAGCTCAATTTCAAAAAGAAATAGTTCTCAGCCAATAGAATACACCTGTATTTCAGTGTATTGAGAAAAGGCATTTTTTGAAATTTGATGAGGATTAATGAATTAAATGAATTATTTAATAATAATTAAATTAATAATTAATGAATTAAAGAATTTTGCATGACCCTAGGTTTTTAACAGGCATGAGGCACGGGCCGGTTAGGGTTGGGGTTAAGGTTAGCGGTTAGGTTTAGGGTTAAGGTTAGGATTAAGGGTTAGGGATAGAAATTGGGGGTTAGGGTTAGGATTAGGATTTAGGATTAGGGTTAGAAATTAGGGTTAGGGATAGAGATTAGGGTTAAGGTTAGGTTTTAGGGTTAGGGCTAGAAATTAGGGTAAGTGTTAGGATTTAGGGTTAGGATTAGGATTTATGGTTAGGGCTAGAAATTAGAGTTAGGGTTAGAGTTAAGGGTTAAGGTTAGGTTTTAGGGTTAGGGTTAGAAATTAGGGTTAGGATTAGGATTTAGGGTTAGGGATAGAAATTAGGGTTAAGGTTAGATTTAGGGTTAGGGATAGAAATTAGGGTTAGGGTTAGGGATGGAAATTAGGGTTAAGGTTAGGTTTTAGAGTTAGGGATAGAAATTAGGGTTAGGGTTGGGGTTAGGGTTTAGGGATAGGATTTAGGGTTAGGGCTAGAAATTAGGATTAGGGTTAGGGATAGAAATTAGGGTTAAGGTTAGGTTTTAGGGTTAGGGTTAGGGACAGAAATTAGGGTTAAGGTTAGGTTTTAGGGTTAGGGATATAAATTAGGGTTAAGTTTAGGGTTAGGGTTGGGGTTAGGTTTTGGGGTTAGGGTTAGAAGTTAGGGTTAGGTTTTAGGGTTAGGCCTAGAAATTAGGGTTAGGGTTAGAGATAGAAATAAAGGTTAAGGTTAGGTTTTAGGGTTAGGGATAGAAATTAGGGTTAGGTTTAGGGTTAGGGTTGGGTTTAGGTTTTGGGGTTAGGATTAGGATGTAGGGTTATGGTTAGAAATTAGGGTTAGGGATAGAAATTAGGGTTAAGGTTAGGGTTAGGGTTGTGGTTAGGGATACAATTCAGGGTTAGGGTTAGGTTTTAGAATTAGGGTTAGGTTTAGGTTAAGGTTAGGGCTTAGGGTTAGGGATAGGAATTAGGGTTAGGATTTAGGGTTAGGGATAGAAATTAGGGTTAGGGTTAGGTTTAGAGTCAGAGGAAGGTGCTAACCTGTTTGCACAGGCCATCAATGCCCCCTAAGAATATTTTATTCACCTCTCATTGAGGCCTTGGGGATAAACAGTACTTAGTTTCTGAATCCAAATTCTCTCTGCTCTTTTCCTCAGGGGTACAGACCATTGTGGGTTTGCCTGTAGGACCATGACCCTGAGAGCTTCCCATCCATGCTCCCGGAAGTGTTTGACCAGGTAAGTATCCATTTGTTTTTCTTTTAATATGTTGTGTTTGTGTTGTGTCATCCTGATCAAGATAGTGTTGCCCGTCTCTCCAACATATTGGGCTCCACATTGATTACAGGAAATGAGGTAAACACAATTTTTGCTGTGCACTGTACTTGAGCGATGAGTGGTGAAGACTTCCTTGGTAAATCTGTTTTGAATGTGTTGTTTTTGTTCCAGGTATTGTCCCTGATGTTTAGGTTTTCCCTGCTGGAGAGGATTGAGTTTGGCCCTGACCAAATAGTCTTGCAGGTTTTTGCTTTTCCTGAAAGCTGCAATGACTTTGTGGTCTCTGAATCTTGGTGTTTGTCCCAATATTTGCATAAAATTGGACCTTATCTCCCTGATGAGCTTCACAGAGACAGAGGAATATGTCAGGACGAGCGGCACGCTGGTGCCTTCCGCCCGGGTTCCTATTGTGAGGTAGGATTTAAAAATCCTTCTCAAAAAGGACCTTTTATAACCTCTGTTCCTGAGTGCTCTAAAGAGGATTCGTGTCGCTTCCACGAAGTCCCGTTCTCGGGTACATATGCGACGAAACCTCAGGAGTTGTGATTTCACCAGGCCAGAGTAAGTGTGTTTAGGGTGAAAGCTCTCCTTGTGCAGTAGAGCGTGTGTGTCTGTTTCCTTAAAAAATACCTTGATGTCCAATTTGTGTGTGGAACTAAAATCCGGGCCTTTGTATGTCGTGGTGTCCAAAAAATCCACCGAGAGCTGACTAATGGAGGATTTCAGTTTTATGGATGGGTTATGGTTGTTAAGTGTTGTCAGAAATTCTTCAAACTCCCTCTCTGTGTGTGTCCAAACTCCCCAAATATCATCAAGATATCTAAAATAATGAAGAGGCCGTTTATGGCACCGGGATAGGGCCGAGGTCTCCCATTCTGCCATAAATATGTTGGCGTAGGCCGGAGCAAACTTCTTCCCCATCGCTGTTCCCTTAATCTGAAGGAAGAATTCCCCATTGAACTCAAAGTCGTTCCTTTTTAGATTTATTTCTAATAATTGGATGAGTTCTTTATCAGGCCTGGAACTGTCTTGGTATTTTTTTAAGATATTTTTTACGGCCTGTATTCCTTCCTGGATGTCGATATTTGTGTAAAGGCTGTCAATGTCCATAGTGAACAGGACAGCCTCTTGGGGAATTTCAAGTCCTTTAACTTTTTGAATGAAGTCATATGTGTCTTTTAAATAGCTAGGGTGGCCCGTGGAAAGGGGATTTAAATAAAAGTCCAGGAATTCGGCCGTATAGTACGTTTCGCTTCCGCAATCCGACACTATAGGCCTTCCTGGAGGAATTTCGTGGGGTTTGCTCCATTTGGCCGGATCCTTGTGTATTTTAGGGAGCATGTAGAATCTCCTGCTCCTGGGCTCTGTGTCACCCAAGAGATAGGACTTCTGTTTGGCATTTATATGCTTTTTTGTATACAGGATCTGAACTATTTCTTTGACTAGGGGTACGGTGTCTGGATAGATGGGTTTGTCTAATTTTTTGTAATAATTTTTATCCTGTAATTGTCTGTATCCCTCCCATAGATATTGTTCACGGTCCATAATAACCGTTGCACTGCCCTTGTCAGCCGGCTTGATAACGATGTTTTGGTTGCCCTTTAACTCCTCAAGCGCACTGATTTCCTCAGGAGTGAGGTTAAGTTGTTCCCAACATGGTCTGCAGTGTCTCTTGAAGGATCCAAGGTCTGTATCAAACAAGGTGAGAAGCTCAGTGGGCAGTTTATCCATGGGTGGGACCCAGTCTGATTTAGGTGTGAAAGGTGGGGGAGTTTGATCTTTGTCATTTTGAAAATAAGATGCCAATTTTAGTCTTCGGTGGTATTGTTGCAGATCATATCGCATTTGCTTCCTGTTATATTGTTTACTGATTTTCCATGCTGGAATAAAGGTTAGGCCTCTATTAAGCAGGCTGAATTGTGGGTGAGTGATTTTGTTTTTTTTGGCTAAAACAACCACATTTTTGTTCCCCTCCTGTGTATGTAGGCTTATGGGGAGATTTAATTTAAATGTTGAAGCCAATGTTCCAGCATTTTTCCGGCTGTATTCACTGTCCAATGAATATTGTCACTTTCAGTGTGGAATTCTGATCTGGGCAGGGCCGGAATATGATTTAGGTTGGCCGTGATGTAACCACTCAGGATGTTAAGTTGTGTTTGCTCCTTTGTTGGGAGCATCCCCGAATAGTTCAGTTCCGGAACCCAAATCTGCGCAACCGGGAATTTTTCTTTCGCCGCTCTTACCGCCGCCTGCATTTGTTTAATGGCAGTGTCTTTGGCGTTTTGAGTCCGACTGTTGATGCCCAGTGCTAAAATAAGGTGCTCAACATCATTGGAGACCGGGATTTTGTTTATCACGGCCTCCATGTGTCTGAACGTGGCCCCCGGATAGCTTTCTATTTGGAGGTCTGGGTTCTTAAAGGGGGGAATCCTGGAGAGGTTGGAATCCCCAATGACCAGGTATTTCTTACGGACAGTCAGTTTCCACTCTATCATTTTTCTGGGTGTGTTTATGTGCCTATTTGGAACAGACTCACTGGAGTCACATGGTGTTGCAGAAGGCACCTTGAGCTCCATATTAATACGGGCCTGTGTGGCTGTTCTAAGGCTGCCGATTTTGTCTGGGCTTAGGGTCACCCTTTGTGAGCTGCCGTCATTATTCTGCTCGCACTCTCCCTGGTCCTCGATAATAACGAGTTCCTCTTCCCATCTAACACAGGGATTGGAACTCGGGCAAGGAGTGCGTTGTGCTTTTGGGGAGGCAGGAGGATCTGGGGCGATTTCGGACTGACTGTCCGAATCTTCTTCCCTATAAGGCGACCAATCGTTTGGTGGATCTGTCATGGTGGAAGTGGTTCTGGAAGATATTGGTTCTGGTTGGGTGGACAGATCTGGTAGGGAGTGTGCCTCGGCCTCGGCATGCACCGAGGCCTGCACCGCGATGGCACCGTCAGCTGCTTCAGGTGATAGAGAAGAAGCAGCAGGGACACTTTGCGTCTCTGCTTCCTCTCTCGCCTCCTCCACATCAGCAGTGGGTGTAGGGATCTTATATTTGTCCCCTATCAGTGTGTGAGCATCCTGTATTGATTTATACCTCAGTCTTTTCCCAATCCCTCGTTTTGCCCATAACACAGCAGTGTTAAAACATTCTTCCCAGCCACGGGAAGGATAGTGCTGCAGCTTGGCAATTTCTTCCACCAATGTGTCCTCATAATGGTTTTTAAGGATCAACATGGTGGTATAGGCCCAGTTTTTAGCATTACCATCTATAAGGGCTTGTGTTGTGGGGTTTGGCAGAGCTGGTTTGATGACCTCAGATAGATTTTTCTCCATCTTGGTCAATGCAGGAGGTTGTTCTTGGCTCACATTGTTTTTGTGATGCACCAGTTTAATAATTTTAAACATGGTACGG
>NW_028148992.1:65000-70000 GCF_946808225.1 Silurus aristotelis
TTAGAGATAGAAATAAAGGTTAAGGTTAGGTTTTAGGGTTAGGGATAGAAATTAGGGTTAGGTTTAGGGTTAGGGTTGGGTTTAGGTTTTGGGGTTAGGATTAGGATGTAGGGTTATGGTTAGAAATTAGGGTTAGGGATAGAAATTAGGGTTAAGGTTAGGGTTAGGGTTGTGGTTAGGGATACAATTCAGGGTTAGGGTTAGGTTTTAGAATTAGGGTTAGGTTTAGGTTAAGGTTAGGGCTTAGGGTTAGGGATAGGAATTAGGGTTAGGATTTAGGGTTAGGGATAGAAATTAGGGTTAGGGTTAGGTTTAGAGTCAGAGGAAGGTGCTAACCTGTTTGCACAGGCCATCAATGCCCCCTAAGAATATTTTATTCACCTCTCATTGAGGCCTTGGGGATAAACAGTACTTAGTTTCTGAATCCAAATTCTCTCTGCTCTTTTCCTCAGGGGCACAGACCATTGTGGGTTTGCCTGTAGGACCATGACCCTGAGAGCTTCCCATCCATGCTCCCGGAAGTGTTTGACCAGGTAAGTATCCATTTGTTTTTCTTTTAATATGTTGTGTTTGTGTTGTGTCATCCTGATCAAGATGGTGTTGCCCGTCTCTCCAACATATTGGGCTCCACATTGATTACAGGAAATGAGGTAAACACAATTTTTGCTGTGCACTGTACTTGAGCGATGAGTGGTGAAGACTTCCTTGGTAAATCTGTTTTGAATGTGTTGTTTTTGTTCCAGGTATTGTCCCTGATGTTTAGGTTTTCCCTGCTGGAGAGGATTGAGTTTGGCCCTGACCAAATAGTCTTGCAGGTTTTTGCTTTTCCTGAAAGCTGCAATGACTTTGTGGTCTCTGAATCTTGGTGTTTGTCCCAATATTTGCATAAAATTGTACCTTATCTCCCTGATGAGCTTCACAGAGACAGAGGAATATGTCAGGACGAGCGGCACGCTGGTGCCTTCCGCCCGGGTTCCTATTGTGAGGTAGGATTTAAAAATCCTTCTCAAAAAGGACCTTTTATAACCTCTGTTCCTGAGTGCTCTAAAGAGGATTCGTGTCGCTTCCACGAAGTCCCGTTCTCGGGTACATATGCGACGAAACCTCAGGAGTTGTGATTTCACCAGGCCAGAGTAAGTGTGTTTAGGGTGAAAGCTCTCCTTGTGCAGTAGAGCGTGTGTGTCTGTTTCCTTAAAAAATACCTTGATGTCCAATTTGTGTGTGGAACTAAAATCCGGGCCTTTGTATGTCGTGGTGTCCAAAAAATCCACCGAGAGCTGACTAATGGAGGATTTCAGTTTTATGGATGGGTTGTGGTTGTTAAGTGTTGTCAGAAATTCTTCAAACTCCCTCTCTGTGTGTGTCCAAACTCCCCAAATATCATCAAGATATCTAAAATAATAAAGAGGCCGTTTATGGCTTCGGGATAGGGCCGAGGTCTCCCATTCTGCCATAAATATGTTGGCGTAGGCCGGAGCAAACTTCTTCCCCATCGCTGTTCCCTTAATCTGAAGGAAGAATTCCCCATTGAACTCAAAGTCGTTCCTTTTTAGATTTATTTCTAATAATTGGATGAGTTCTTTATCAGGCCTGGATTTGTCTGGGTATTTTTTAAAGATATTTTTTACGGCCTGTATTCCTTCCTGGATGTCGATATTTGTGTAAAGGCTGTCAATGTCCATAGTGAACAGGACAGCCTCTTGGGGAATTTCAAGTCCTTTAACTTTTTGAATGAAGTCATATGTGTCTTTTAAATAGCTAGGGTGGCTCGTGGAAAGGGGATTTAAATAAAAGTCCAGGAATTCGGCCGTATAGTACGTTTCGCTTCCGCAATCCGACACTATAGGCCTTCCTGGAGGAATTTCATGGGGTTTGCTCCATTTGGCCGGATCCTTGTGTATTTTAGGGAGCATGTAGAATCTCCTGCTCCTGGGCTCTGTGTCACCCAAGAGATAGGACTTCTGTTTGGCATTTATATGCTTTTTTGTATACAGGATCTGAACTATTTCTTTGACTAGGGGTACGGTGTCTGGATAGATGGGTTTGTCTAATTTTTTGTAATAATTTTTATCCTGTAATTGTCTGTATCCCTCCCATAGATATTGTTCACGGTCCATAATAACCGTTGCACTGCCCTTGTCAGCCGGCTTGATAACGATGTTTTGGTTGCCCTTTAACTCCTCAAGCGCACTGATTTCCTCAGGAGTGAGGTTAAGTTGTTCCCAACATGGTCTGCAGTGTCTCTTGAAGGATCCAAGGTCTGTATCAAACAAGGTGAGAAGCTCAGTGGGCAGTTTATCCATGGGTGGGACCCAGTCTGATTTAGGTGTGAAAGGTGGGGGAGTTTGATCTTTGTCATTTTGAAAATAAGATGCCAATTTTAGTCTTCGGTGGTATTGTTGCAGATCATATCGCATTTGCTTCCTGTTATATTGTTTACTGATTTTCCATGCTGGAATAAAGGTTAGGCCTCTATTAAGCAGGCTGAATTGTGGGTGAGTGATTTTGTTTTTTTTGGCTAAAACAACCACATTTTTGTTCCCCTCCTGTGTATGTAGGCTTATGGGGAGATTTAATTTAAATGTTGAAGCCAATGTTCCAGCATTTTTCCGGCTGTATTCACTGTCCAATGAATATTGTCACTTTCAGTGTGGAATTCTGATCTGGGCAGGGCCGGAATATGATTTAGGTTGGCCGTGATGTAACCACTCAGGATGTTAAGTTGTGTTTGCTCCTTTGTTGGGAGCATCCCTGAATAGTTCAGTTCCGGAACCCAAATCTGCGCAACCGGGAATTTTTCTTTCGCCGCTCTTACCGCCGCCTGCATTTGTTTAATGGCAGTGTCTTTGGCGTTTTGAGTCCGACTGTTGATGCCCAGTGCTAAAATAAGGTGCTCAACATCATTGGAGACCGGGATTTTGTTTATCACGGCCTCCATGTGTCTGAACGTGGCCCCCGGATAGCTTTCTATTTGGAGGTCTGGGTTCTTAAAGGGGGGAATCCTGGAGAGGTTGGAATCCCCAATGACCAGGTATTTCTTACGGACAGTCAGTTTCCACTCAATCATTTTTCTGGGTGTGTTTATGTGCCTATTTGGAACACCCTCACTGGAGTCACATGGTGTTGCAGAAGGCACCTTGAGCTCCATATTAATACGGGCCTGTGTGGCTGTTCTAAGGCTGCCGATTTTGTCTGGGCTTAGGGTCACCCTTTGTGAGCTGCCGTCATTATTCTGCTCGCACTCTCCCTGGTCCTCGATAATAACGAGTTCCTCTTCCCATCTAACACAGGGATTGGAACTCGGGCAAGGAGTGCGTTGTGCTTTTGGGGAGGCAGGAGGATCTGGGGCGATTTCGGACTGACTGTCCGAATCTTCTTCCCTATAAGGCGACCAATCGTTTGGTGGATCTGTCATGGTGGAAGTGGTTCTGGAAGATATTGGTTCTGGTTGGGTGGACAGATCTGGTAGGGAGTGTGCCTCGGCCTCGGCATGCACCGAGGCCTGCACCGCGATGGCACCGTCAGCTGCTTCAGGTGATAGAGAAGAAGCAGCAGGGACACTTTGCGTCTCTGCTTCCTCTCTCGCCTCCTCCACATCAGCAGTGGGTGTAGGGATCTTATATTTGTCCCCTATCAGTGTGTGAGCATCCTGTATTGATCTATACCTCAGTCTTTTACCAATCCCTCGTTTTGCCCATAACACAGCAGTGTTAAAACATTCTTCCCAGCCCCGGGAAGGATAGTGCTGCAGCTTGGCAATTTCTTCCACCAATGTGTCCTCATAATGGTTTTTAAGGATCAACATGGTGGTATAGGCCCAGTTTTTAGCATTACCATCTATAAGGGCTTGTGTTGTGGGGTTTGGCAGAGCTGGTTTGATGACCTCAGATAGATTTTTCTCCATCTTGGTCAATGCAGGAGGTTGTTCTTGGCTCACATTGTTTTTGTGATGCACCAGTTTAATAATTTTAAACATGGTACGGGTTTTTATGACAAAATCCGGGTCATCTGATTGCTTTTGAACCACATTTTGTCTCTGCCGTGTGTGCTTTTTTTGGTGTTGTGGACGAGTTGCCCATGTTTGATTTGGTTTTTGTGTAATCATTGTGACAGGTCCCCAATGGACCTGAGGTTCAAAAAATTGTGGTCTGAAAGACCGCTGACGTGATGCAGTACGGTAAGTATTTGGTGCCCTCGTGTGGCCTGAAAATTTTACTGCATTTGCATAGGAGAGGGCCCTTTGTCCCTGTGCATGACGTAGGTTTTGGTTATTGCCATATTTAACCACATCTGCATAAGAGAATGACCTCTCTCCTTGTGAATGGTGTCCCGTATGGTGGTGAGGACGGTGCATAGGTGTGTTTTGGACAGCACGCCTGCGTCCACGGGTGACAACCATCCAACCATCTCTGTCTGGCAGAATCATTTTTTCAAAAGGCTTTTCTATTGCGTTTTAAACAAAATATTTACTTGGAATGCTTTTGTGTATTGAAATAAAATGAAATAGAACTGAAATCAAGGATCTTTGTTTTTTTTAATTTTTCAAAAATAATTCTCTCTGAGAATTTGAAAATCAAATCAAGCAGTTGCCTGATTTTAAATAAAAATAATAAAATGTGCTTTCAAAGAAATATTTTCCTGAAAAACAAATTCTCTCTGAGAGCTTGAAAATAAACTGAGCAGTTGCCTCAGTTTAAATGAGGAAAATATAATATAATAAAATAAAACAAAATAGAAATATTCTTAAAATAAATGTTTTTTTTTTTTTTTCAAAAGATTCAAATAAAAATGGAACAAGCCGTTGCAACGTTTCGGTTCCTTTAGAACCTTCTTCAGGCAGGCTTGTTCAGAGTATTTGCAAAAAATATTCTTTCTTTGAAAATAAAATAGATTCAGGATCAAAATAAAGCTTGAGTGTGTCTCTAATCGAGCTGGAAGAAGTGGGGAAGATTCAGTCCTCTGAGCAGCCTCTTATATAGTGTAAAGGGGCGGGTCCAATT
>NW_028148992.1:75000-78338 GCF_946808225.1 Silurus aristotelis
TTAGGGTTAGGGTTAGGGTTAGGGTTAGGGTTAGGGTTAGGGTTAGGGTTAGGGTTAGGGTTAGGGTTAGGGTTAGGGTTAGGGTTAGGGTTAGGGTTAGGGTTAGGGTTAGGGTTAGGGTTAGGGTTAGGGTTAGGGTTAGGGTTAGGGTTAGGGTTAGGGTTAGGGTTAGGGTTAGGGTTAGGGTTAGGGTTAGGGTTAGGGTTAGGGTTAGGGTTAGGGTTAGGGTTAGGGTTAGGGTTAGGGTTAGGGTTAGGGTTAGGGTTAGGGTTAGGGTTAGGGTTAGGGTTAGGGTTAGGGTTAGGGTTAGGGTTAGGGTTAGGGTTAGGGTTAGGGTTAGGGTTAGGGTTAGGGTTAGGGTTAGGGTTAGGGTTAGGGTTAGGGTTAGGGTTAGGGTTAGGGTTAGGGTTAGGGTTAGGGTTAGGGTTAGGGTTAGGGTTAGGGTTAGGGTTAGGGTTAGGGTTAGGGTTAGGGTTAGGGTTAGGGTTAGGGTTAGGGTTAGGGTTAGGGTTAGGGTTAGGGTTAGGGTTAGGGTTAGGGTTAGGGTTAGGGTTAGGGTTAGGGTTAGGGTTAGGGTTAGGGTTAGGGTTAGGGTTAGGGTTAGGGTTAGGGTTAGGGTTAGGGTTAGGGTTAGGGTTAGGGTTAGGGTTAGGGTTAGGGTTAGGGTTAGGGTTAGGGTTAGGGTTAGGGTTAGGGTTAGGGTTAGGGTTAGGGTTAGGGTTAGGGTTAGGGTTAGGGTTAGGGTTAGGGTTAGGGTTAGGGTTAGGGTTAGGGTTAGGGTTAGGGTTAGGGTTAGGGTTAGGGTTAGGGTTAGGGTTAGGGTTAGGGTTAGGGTTAGGGTTAGGGTTAGGGTTAGGGTTAGGGTTAGGGTTAGGGTTAGGGTTAGGGTTAGGGTTAGGGTTAGGGTTAGGGTTAGGGTTAGGGTTAGGGTTAGGGTTAGGGTTAGGGTTAGGGTTAGGGTTAGGGTTAGGGTTAGGGTTAGGGTTAGGGTTAGGGTTAGGGTTAGGGTTAGGGTTAGGGTTAGGGTTAGGGTTAGGGTTAGGGTTAGGGTTAGGGTTAGGGTTAGGGTTAGGGTTAGGGTTAGGGTTAGGGTTAGGGTTAGGGTTAGGGTTAGGGTTAGGGTTAGGGTTAGGGTTAGGGTTAGGGTTAGGGTTAGGGTTAGGGTTAGGGTTAGGGTTAGGGTTAGGGTTAGGGTTAGGGTTAGGGTTAGGGTTAGGGTTAGGGTTAGGGTTAGGGTTAGGGTTAGGGTTAGGGTTAGGGTTAGGGTTAGGGTTAGGGTTAGGGTTAGGGTTAGGGTTAGGGTTAGGGTTAGGGTTAGGGTTAGGGTTAGGGTTAGGGTTAGGGTTAGGGTTAGGGTTAGGGTTAGGGTTAGGGTTAGGGTTAGGGTTAGGGTTAGGGTTAGGGTTAGGGTTAGGGTTAGGGTTAGGGTTAGGGTTAGGGTTAGGGTTAGGGTTAGGGTTAGGGTTAGGGTTAGGGTTAGGGTTAGGGTTAGGGTTAGGGTTAGGGTTAGGGTTAGGGTTAGGGTTAGGGTTAGGGTTAGGGTTAGGGTTAGGGTTAGGGTTAGGGTTAGGGTTAGGGTTAGGGTTAGGGTTAGGGTTAGGGTTAGGGTTAGGGTTAGGGTTAGGGTTAGGGTTAGGGTTAGGGTTAGGGTTAGGGTTAGGGTTAGGGTTAGGGTTAGGGTTAGGGTTAGGGTTAGGGTTAGGGTTAGGGTTAGGGTTAGGGTTAGGGTTAGGGTTAGGGTTAGGGTTAGGGTTAGGGTTAGGGTTAGGGTTAGGGTTAGGGTTAGGGTTAGGGTTAGGGTTAGGGTTAGGGTTAGGGTTAGGGTTAGGGTTAGGGTTAGGGTTAGGGTTAGGGTTAGGGTTAGGGTTAGGGTTAGGGTTAGGGTTAGGGTTAGGGTTAGGGTTAGGGTTAGGGTTAGGGTTAGGGTTAGGGTTAGGGTTAGGGTTAGGGTTAGGGTTAGGGTTAGGGTTAGGGTTAGGGTTAGGGTTAGGGTTAGGGTTAGGGTTAGGGTTAGGGTTAGGGTTAGGGTTAGGGTTAGGGTTAGGGTTAGGGTTAGGGTTAGGGTTAGGGTTAGGGTTAGGGTTAGGGTTAGGGTTAGGGTTAGGGTTAGGGTTAGGGTTAGGGTTAGGGTTAGGGTTAGGGTTAGGGTTAGGGTTAGGGTTAGGGTTAGGGTTAGGGTTAGGGTTAGGGTTAGGGTTAGGGTTAGGGTTAGGGTTAGGGTTAGGGTTAGGGTTAGGGTTAGGGTTAGGGTTAGGGTTAGGGTTAGGGTTAGGGTTAGGGTTAGGGTTAGGGTTAGGGTTAGGGTTAGGGTTAGGGTTAGGGTTAGGGTTAGGGTTAGGGTTAGGGTTAGGGTTAGGGTTAGGGTTAGGGTTAGGGTTAGGGTTAGGGTTAGGGTTAGGGTTAGGGTTAGGGTTAGGGTTAGGGTTAGGGTTAGGGTTAGGGTTAGGGTTAGGGTTAGGGTTAGGGTTAGGGTTAGGGTTAGGGTTAGGGTTAGGGTTAGGGTTAGGGTTAGGGTTAGGGTTAGGGTTAGGGTTAGGGTTAGGGTTAGGGTTAGGGTTAGGGTTAGGGTTAGGGTTAGGGTTAGGGTTAGGGTTAGGGTTAGGGTTAGGGTTAGGGTTAGGGTTAGGGTTAGGGTTAGGGTTAGGGTTAGGGTTAGGGTTAGGGTTAGGGTTAGGGTTAGGGTTAGGGTTAGGGTTAGGGTTAGGGTTAGGGTTAGGGTTAGGGTTAGGGTTAGGGTTAGGGTTAGGGTTAGGGTTAGGGTTAGGGTTAGGGTTAGGGTTAGGGTTAGGGTTAGGGTTAGGGTTAGGGTTAGGGTAGGGTTAGGGTTAGGGTTAGGGTTAGGGTTAGGGTTAGGGTTAGGGTTAGGGTTAGGGTTAGGGTTAGGGTTTAGGGTTAGGGTTAGGGTTAGGTTAGGGTTAGGGTTAGGGTTAGGGTTAGGGTTAGGGTTAGGGTTAGGGTTAGGGGTTAGGGTTAGGGTTAGGGTTAGGGTTAGGGTTAGGGTTAGGGTTAGGTTAGGGTTAGGGTTAGGGTTAGGGTTAGGGTTAGGGTTAGGGTTAGGGTAGGGTTAGGGTTAGTTAGGGTTAGGGTTAGGGTTAGGGTTAGGGTTAGGGTTAGGGTTAGGGTTAGGGGTTAGGGTTAGGGTTAGGTTAGGGTTTAGGGTTAGGGTTAGGGTTAGGGTTAGTGTTAGGGTAAGGGTTAGGGTTAGGGTTAGGGTTAGGGTTAGGGTTAGTGTTAGGGTTAGGGTTAGGGTTAGGGTTAGGGTTAGGGTTCGGTTAGGGTCTAGGGTTACGGGTTACGGGTTAGGGTTAGGGTTAAGGGTTAGGGTTAGGGTTAGGGTT
>NW_028148991.1:2500-27590 GCF_946808225.1 Silurus aristotelis
TGATTCTCAATACCTTCCCTGAGGTCACACAAAGTCGGGAGTCTTATATTGTTTGTGAGGAAATAAACTGGTTTGAATGGTAATGTGATGGACTTCATTGGATTTCAATGGACTTTTGTTCACATCTGTCATGATCCTGAACTTCAAGGAAACCTGAAGACAGTGATATACAGCAGGCTCCACTCTGGGGGAAAACACGTTCCTCTGGGGTTCTTTAGATGATTAATGGTGTAGCTGCTTAAAGAAGTTCTACATGGAAACTTTACTGATCAGTTGTAGAAGGTAAGATGGGAACCTTTTGGTATGAGATTAACATTAAAACCATCAGGCTGAAGAAGTTTGTTCAATCAAAAAAATCCCATTAAGATGTCCAGCATTTATCTCCGTTGAGGAAACAACACAGAAAGAATGGTTTCTCAAGGGTTCTTCAGATGATGAACTGTTCCAGGTATCTAAAGAAAGGATGAACAATCTGAAGAACCTTCAACATACAGGATGGAAGCTTTTTGTACAAGTGTAAAGACAATTAAAACATTCCGGCTGATGGGAAAGGGATTGGGACAGTCTAAAAGTTCTTCAAGGTTTCTTCAGAAATTGAGTGAAAATCATCAGGATAAATAGCAACAACAGCAGCAGCATCACTTCTTTACAGAGTTGTAAATGTTTCTCAGGGATTTTTTTAGATGACCAGATCAAATCATTGTTACATATACTCCACCCACATCCATCACCTGAAATAACTGTGTGTGTGTGTGTGTGTGTGTGTGTGTGTGTGTGTGTGTGTGTGTGTGTGTGTGTGTGTGTGTGTGTATGTGTGTGTGTGTGTGCGTGTGTGTGTAAAGTTTGAGTGTATAAAATGTGTGTATGTATAGTGTGTACAATGTGAGGAAAGAGTGTGTATATTGTGTATAGAGTGTGTGTATATTGTGTATAGAGTGTGTGTATATTGTGTATAAAGTGTGTGTATATTGTGTATAAAGTGTGTGTATATTGTGTATAGAGTGTGTGTATATTGTGTATAGAGTGTGTGTATATTGTGTATAGAGTGTGTATAGAGTGTGTATATTGTGTATAGAGTGTGTATAGAGTGTGTGTGTATATTGTGTATAGAGTGTGTGTATATTGTGTATAGAGTGTGTGTATATTGTGTATAGAGTGTGTGTATATTGTGTATAGAGTGTGTGTATATTGTGTATAGAGTGTGTATAGAGTGTGTATATTGTGTATAGAGTGTGTGTATATTGTGTATAGAGTGTGTATAGAGTGTGTGTATATTGTGTATAGAGTGTGTGTATATTGTGTATAGAGTGTGTATAGAGTGTGTGTATATTGTGTATAGAGTGTGTGTATATTGTGTATAGAGTGTGTGTATATTGTGTATAGAGTGTGTGTATATTGTGTATAGAGTGTGTGTATATTGTGTATAGAGTGTGTGTATATTGTGTATAGTGTGTATAGAGTGTGTGTATATTGTGTATAGAGTGTGTATAGAGTGTGTGTATATTGCGTATAGAGTGTGTGTATATTGTGTATAGAGTGTGTGTATATTGTGTATAGAGTGTGTATAGAGTGTGTGTATATTGTGTATAGAGTGTGTGTATATTGTGTATAGAGTGTGTGTATATTGTGTATAGAGTGTGTATAGAGTGTGTGTATATTGTGTATAGAGTGTGTGTATATTGTGTATAGAGTGTGTGTATATTGTGTATAGAGTGTGTGTATATTGTGTATAGAGTGTGTGTATATTGTGTATAGAGTGTGTATAGAGTTTGTGTATATTGTGTATAGAGTGTGTGTATATTGTGTATAGAGTGTGTGTATATTGTGTATAGAGTGTGTGTATATTGTGTATAGAGTGTGTGTATATTGTGTATAGAGTGTGTGTATATTGTGTATAGAGTGTGTATAGAGTGTGTGTATATTGTGTATAGAGTGTGTGTATATTGTGTATAGAGTGTGTGTATATTGTGTATAGAGTGTGTATAGAGTGTGTGTATATTGTGTATAGAGTGTGTGTATATTGTGTATAGAGTGTGTGTATATTGTGTATAGAGTGTGTGTATATTGTGTATAGAGTGTGTGTATATTGTGTATAGAGTGTGTATAGAGTGTGTGTATATTGTGTATAGAGTGTGTGTATATTGTGTATAGAGTGTGTGTATATTGTGTATAGAGTGTGTGTATATTGTGTATAGAGTGTGTATAGAGTGTGTGTATATTGTGTATAGAGTGTGTGTATATTGTGTATAGAGTGTGTGTATATTGTGTATAGAGTGTGTGTATATTGTGTATAGAGTGTGTGTATATTGTGTATAGAGTGTGTGTATATTGTGTATAGAGTGTGTATAGAGTGTGTATAGAGTGTGTGTATATTGTGTATAGAGTGTGTGTATATTGTGTATAGAGTGTGTATAGAGTGTGTGTATATTGTGTATAGAGTGTGTGTATATTGTGTATAGAGTGTGTATAGAGTGTGTGTATATTGTGTATAGAGTGTGTGTATATTGTGTATAGAGTGTGTATAGAGTGTGTGTATATTGTGTATAGAGTGTGTGTATATTGTGTATAGAGTGTGTGTATATTGTGTATAGAGTGTGTATAGAGTGTGTGTATATTGTGTATAGAGTGTGTATAGAGTGTGTGTATAGAGTGTGTGTATATTGTGTATAGAGTGTGTATAGAGTGTGTGTATATTGTGTATAGAGTGTGTGTATATTGTGTATAGAGTGTGTGTATATTGTGTATAGAGTGTGTATAGAGTGTGTGTATATTGTGTATAGAGTGTGTGTATATTGTGTATAGAGTGTGTGTATATTGTGTATAGAGTGTGTGTATATTGTGTATAAAGTGTGTGTATATTGTGTATAGAGTGTGTGTATATTGTGTATAGAGTGTGTGTATATTGTGTATAGAGTGTGTGTATATTGTGTATAGAGTGTGTATAGAGTGTGTGTATATTGTGTATAGAGTGTGTGTATATTGTGTATAGAGTGTGTGTATATTGTGTATAGAGTGTGTGTATATTGTGTATAGAGTGTGTATAGAGTGTGTGTATATTGTGTATAGAGTGTGTGTATATTGTGTATAGAGTGTGTGTATATTGTGTATAGAGTGTGTGTATATTGTGTATAGAGTGTGTATAGAGTGTGTGTATATTGTGTATAGAGTGTGTGTATATTGTGTATAGTGTGTGTATATTGTGTATAGAGTGTGTGTATATTGTGTATAGAGTGTGTATAGAGTGTGTGTATATTGTGTATAGAGTGTGTGTATATTGTGTATAGAGTGTGTGTATATTGTGTATAGAGTGTGTATAGAGTGTGTGTATATTGTGTATAGAGTGTGTGTATATTGTGTATAGAGTGTGTGTATATTGTGTATAGAGTGTGTGTATATTGTGTATAGAGTGTGTGTATATTGTGTATAGAGTGTGTATAGAGTGTGTGTATATTGTGTATAGAGTGTGTGTATATTGTGTATAGAGTGTGTGTATATTGTGTATAGAGTGTGTGTATATTGTGTATAGAGTGTGTATAGAGTGTGTGTATATTGTGTATAGAGTGTGTGTATATTGTGTATAGAGTGTGTGTATATTGTGTATAGAGTGTGTGTATATTGTGTATAGAGTGTGTGTATATTGTGTATAGAGTGTGTATAGAGTGTGTGTATATTGTGTATAGAGTGTGTGTATATTGTGTATAGAGTGTGTGTATATTGTGTATAGAGTGTGTGTATATTGTGTATAGAGTGTGTGTATATTGTGTATAGAGTGTGTATAGAGTGTGTGTATATTGTGTATAGAGTGTGTGTATATTGTGTATAGAGTGTGTGTATATTGTGTATAGAGTGTGTGTATATTGTGTATAGAGTGTGTGTATTGTGTATAGAGTGTGTGTATATTGTGTTAGAGTGTGTATAGAGTGTGTGTATATTGTGTATAGAGTGTGTGTATATTGTGTATAGAGTGTGTGTATATTGTGTATAGAGTGTGTATAGAGTGTGTGTATATTGTGTATAGAGTGTGTGTATATTGTGTATAGAGTGTGTGTATATTGTGTATAGAGTGTGTATAGAGTGTGTGTATATTGTGTATAGAGTGTGTGTATATTGTGTATAGAGTGTGTGTATATTGTGTATAGAGTGTGTGTATATTGTGTATAGAGTGTGTATAGAGTGTGTGTATATTGTGTATAGAGTGTGTGTATATTGTGTATAGAGTGTGTGTATATTGTGTATAGAGTGTGTGTATATTGTGTATAGAGTGTGTATAGAGTGTGTGTATATTGTGTATAGAGTGTGTGTATATTGTGTATAGAGTGTGTGTATATTGTGTATAGAGTGTGTATAGAGTGTGTGTATATTGTGTATAGAGTGTGTGTATATTGTGTATAGAGTGTGTGTATATTGTGTATAGAGTGTGTGTATATTGTGTATAGAGTGTGTGTATATTGTGTATAGAGTGTGTATAGAGTGTGTGTATATTGTGTATAGAGTGTGTGTATATTGTGTATAGAGTGTGTGTATATTGTGTATAGAGTGTGTGTATATTGTGTATAGAGTGTGTATAGAGTGTGTGTATATTGTGTATAGAGTGTGTGTATATTGTGTATAGAGTGTGTGTATATTGTGTATAGAGTGTGTGTATATTGTGTATAGAGTGTGTGTATATTGTGTATAGAGTGTGTGTATATTGTGTATAGAGTGTGTATAGAGTGTGTGTATATTGTGTATAGAGTGTGTGTATATTGTGTATAGAGTGTGTGTATATTGTGTATAGAGTGTGTGTATATTGTGTATAGAGTGTGTGTATATTGTGTATAGAGTGTGTGTATATTGTGTATAGAGTGTGTGTATATTGTGTATAGAGTGTGTGTATATTGTGTATAGAGTGTGTGTATATTGTGTATAGAGTGTGTGTATATTGTGTATAGAGTGTGTATAGAGTGTGTGTATATTGTGTATAGAGTGTGTGTATATTGTGTATAGAGTGTGTGTATATTGTGTATAGAGTGTGTATAGAGTGTGTGTATATTGTGTATAGAGTGTGTGTATATTGTGTATAGAGTGTGTGTATATTGTGTATAGAGTGTGTGTATATTGTGTATAGAGTGTGTGTATATTGTGTATAGAGTGTGTGTATATTGTGTATAGAGTGTGTGTATATTGTGTATAGAGTGTGTGTATATTGTGTATAGAGTGTGTATAGAGTGTGTGTATATTGTGTATAGAGTGTGTGTATATTGTGTATAGAGTGTGTGTATATTGTGTATAGAGTGTGTATAGAGTGTGTGTATATTGTGTATAGAGTGTGTGTATATTGTGTATAGAGTGTGTGTATATTGTGTATAGAGTGTGTGTATATTGTGTATAGAGTGTGTGTATATTGTGTATAGAGTGTGTGTATATTGTGTATAGAGTGTGTGTATATTGTGTATTGAGTGTGTGTATATTGTGTATAGAGTGTGTGTATATTGTGTATAGAGTGTGTGTATATTGTGTATAGAGTGTGTGTATATTGTGTATAGAGTGTGTGTATATTGTGTATAGAGTGTGTATAGAGTGTGTGTATATTGTGTATAGAGTGTGTGTATATTGTGTATAGAGTGTGTGTATATTGTGTATAGAGTGTGTATAGAGTGTGTGTATATTGTGTATAGCGTGTGTGTATATTGTGTATAGAGTGTGTGTATATTGTGTATAGAGTGTGTGTATATTGTGTATAGAGTGTGTGTATATTGTGTATAGAGTGTGTGTATATTGTGTATAGAGTGTGTGTATATTGTGTATAGAGTGTGTGTATATTGTGTATAGAGTTCAGTACAGTTGGGGGAAAAAATGCAAAACGTAAAACTGCTTGTTGTTTTTTATTAATAGAGTTTATTATTATTCTTAACATTTGTGATCATCAACAGGTTACATTTTAAAAACAATTGTAATAAAATGTAAGGCTTCAACAACTAATCGATAATTTGATAATAATTGATTATGAAATTTGTTGTCAGAGAATGTTGTTATCGATCAGTTGTGCTGCTCAGGTTACCATTTAGCATGACGGTAAGATACACAGCCACTTGTGGAATGGCGGCGAGTTCAGGGTCAACCAGCAGCAGGAAAAGTAAACACAATGTTGTGATGGATGAAGGTGAAACATCAGCACAGTGAGTTAAAAACTCTAGTTTAATAAAGTGTTATCGTGTAAACTGTGTTTGTAGCTTGGAGAAAGTCGCACTGGATCTGTTCTGTTGTGATTCGCGAGCATCAGGTATCACAATCAGTTCGCTTGCGACATCGTGATGATTCAATTAAACAAACACTAAATCTAAAAGCAGCAAATAACAGCAGCAGTAAACGATCACATTTTTGGTCACTGTTGTGGTTGATGATTATGCTTTTGTACAAACCCGATTCCAAAAAAGTTTGGACTCTGTACAAATTGTGAATAAAAACGGAATGCAATAATTTACAAATCTCATAAACTTATATTTTATTCACAATAGAATATAGAAACATATCAAATGTTAAAAGTGAGACATTTAGAAATGTCATGTCAAATATTGGCTTATTTTTAATTTCATGAGATCTACACCCTAACCCTAACCCTACACATTCCAAATAAGTTGGGACAGGCAGCAATAAGAGGACAGAAAAGTGAAATGTACATATAAGAAACAGCTGGAGGACCAATTTGCAACTTATTAGATCAATTGGCAACATGATTGGGTATAAAAAGAGCCTCTCAGAGTGGCAGTGTCTCTCAGAAGTCCAGGTGAGCAGAGGATCACCAGTTCCCCCAATGCTGTGGTGATAAATAGTGGAGCAACATCAGAAAGGAGTTTCTCAGAGAAAAATTGCAAAGAGTTTGATGTTCTCAACATCTACAGTGCATCATATCATCCAAAGATTCAGAGAATCTGGAACAATCTCTGTGTGTAACGGTGAAACACGGCCTTGTCCCAACTTTTTTCAGATGTGTTGATGCCATGAAATTAAAAATCAACTTATTTTTCCCTTAAAATGAGACATTTTCTCAGTGTAAACATGTGAGATGTCTTCTATGTTGTATTCTGAATAAAATATTAAAATTTGAAACTTCCACATCATTGTGTTTTGTTTTTATTTACAATTTGTACAGTGTCCCAACTTTATTTGGATTGGGTTTGTACACTGATGCATATTTTTTTCTTTTTTTAATCATTTCTCCATTCAGTTCTCTTTTTATAGCATTAGTCTACTACAAAATAAACTTTCTGTTTTCAAACATGATTTACTAGACGTTTGAAAGCGTCTTTACTTTACGTCTTTACTCAGAGGATGCAGTTTCCACGGCTCTTCATTCAGCCCTCACCCACCTGGATAAAAGCATCACCTACATCAGAATGCTGTTCATTGACTTTAGCTCTGCGTTTAATAAAGTCCTCCCCACTGTACTGATCACTAACCTCAGTGACCTGCGTATCTGCACCTCCACTTACAGATCTATCTATAATGTGTGTGTATAATGTGTTTGTATAGAGTGTGTGTAGAGGGTATGTATAGAGTGTGCATACTGTGTGTCGAAAATGTTTGTATAGTGTTTTTGTGTGTGTGTGTGTGTGTGTGTGTGTGTGTGTGTGTGTGTGTGTGTGTGTGTGTGTGTGTGTGTGTGTAAAAAAAGAGTAGTGTGTATAGAGTGTGTAGAGTGTGTGTGGATATAGAGTGTGAATAATGTATGTATAATTTGTGTGTAAAGGGTGTGTATAGAGTGTGTATAATAAGTGTGTGTAGAGGCTGTATATGGAGTGTAAAGGGTGTGTATAAAGTGTGTATAATGTTTGTGTATAATGTGTGTTTGTGTGTAGAGGGTGTGTATAGAGTGTGTATTATGTGTGTGGAGAGGGTGTGTATAATGTGTGTGTGTGTGTGTGTGTGTGTGTGTGTGTGTGTGTGTGTGTGTGTGTGTGTGTAGAAGATGTGTATAGAGTGTATATAATGTGTGTGTGTAGTGCATATACTATGTGTGTAGATGGTGTGTATAGTGTGTTTGTATATTGTGTGTGTGTGTGTGTGTGTGTGTGTGTGTGTGTGTGTGTGTGTGTGTGTGTGTGTGTGTGTGTTTGTGAATAATGTGTATATATAGTGCATATAATGTGTGTGTGTGTGTGTGTGTGTGTGTGTGTGTGTGTGTGTGTGTGTGTGTGTGTGTGTGTGTATGCTGTGTATAATGTGTATAATGTTTGTGAATAGAGTTTGTATAATGTGTGTAGAGTGTTTGTATAGAGCATGTGTATAATGTGTATGTATGTTGTGTATAATGCTGAGGGACACAGCTAGAAAGGTACTTAGTGTGACATCTGGAATTTTTTTTTTACCAGATTGTTTAACAGGATTCTAGAAGGTGAGAAGATGCCTGAGGAATGGAGAAGGAGTGTGCTGGTACTGATCTTTAAGAATAAGGGAGATGTGCAGACCTGCAGTAACTACAGGGGAATAAAGTTGATCAGTCACACCATGAAGTTATGGGAAAGAGTAGTGGAAGCCAGGCTGAGAGAAGAGGTGACCATCTGTGAGCAGCAGTATGGTTTCATGCCGAGGAAGAGCACCACAGACGCATTATTTGCTGTGAGAATGTTGATGGAGAAGTATAGAGAAGGTCAGTGGAGGGGTGCGGTTGCAGGGAGAAGAGGTGGAGAAGGTGGAGGAGTGAAGTCACCCCTTTCTGGAGTAAAGAAAAGAGTGCAGGCAGGGTGGAGTGGGTGGAGAAGAGTGATAGAAGAAGAGTATCTGTGAGAGTGAAAGGGAAAGTTTATAGGACTGTGGTGAGACCTGAGATGTTGTATGGTTTAGAGGTAGTGGCATTGAGTAAAAGACAGGAGGTGGAGCTGGAGGTAGCAGAGCTGAAGATGTTGAGATGTTTGTTGGGAGTGACGACGATAGACAGGATTAGAAACGAGTTTATTAGAGGGACAGCGCATGTAGGACGTTTTGGAGACACGGTGAGGGAGGTGAGATTGAGATGATTTGGACATGTGCAGAGGAGGGACATGGGGTATATCAGTAGGAGAATGCTGAGGATGGAGACACCAGAAAGGAGGAAAAGAGGAAGACCAAGGAGGAGGTTCATGGATGTGGTGAGGGAAGACATGCAGGTAGGTTTCAAAGAGGCAGATGTAGAGGACAGGGGGATATGAAGATGAATGATCCGCTGTGGAGACCCCTAATGGGAGCAACATAAATAAGAGTAGAGAGTGTGTATAGAGTGTGTAGAATGTGTGTGTTTAGAGTTTATGTATATTGTGTATAATGTGTGTATTAAGTGTGTGTATATTGTGTATAATGTGTGTATAGAGTGTGTGTATATTGTGTAAAATGTGTTTGTATAGAGTATGTGTATTGTGTATACAGTGTGTGTATAGATAATGTGTATTATGTGTGTGTATAGAGTGTGTGTATTGTGAATAATGTGTTTGTATAGAGTGTTTGTATTGTGTATAATGTGTGTATAGAGTGTGTATATATTGTGTTATGTGTGTGTACAGAGTATGTGTATAATGTGTGTGTATAGAGTGTGTGTATTGTGTATTATGTGTGTGTATAGAGTATGTGTATATTGTTTATAATGTGTGTATAGAGGGTGTGTATATTGTGTATAGTGTGTGTATAGTGTGTATATTGTGTATAATGTGTGTGAATAGAGTGTGTGTATATTGTGTATAATGTGTGTATAGAGGGTGTGTATATTGTGTATAGTGTGTGTATAGTGTGTATATTGTGTATAATGTGTGTATAGAGGGTGTGTATATTGTGTATAGTGTGTGTATAGTGTGTATTTTGTGTATAATGTGTGTGTATAGAGTGTGTGTATATTGTGTATAATGTGTGTGTACAGAGTATGTGTATAATGTGTGTATAGAGTGTGTGTATTGTGTAGTATGTGTGTGTATAGAGTGTGTGAATATTGTGTATAATGTGTGTATAGAGGGTGTGTATTGTGTATTATGTGTGTGTATAGAGTATGTGTATTATGTGTGTGTATAGAGTGTGTGTATAAAGTATGTGTATAATGTGTGTGTATGAAGTGTTTGTATAGTGTGTGTGTATAGAGTATGTGTATAGAGTGTGTGTATTGTGAATAATGTGTGTATAGAGTATGTGTATTATGTGTGTGTATAGAGTATGTGTATAATGTGTGTGTATAGTGTGTGTATAGAATATGTGTATAATGTGTGTGTATAGTGTGTGTGAATAAAGTATGTGTATAATGTGTGTGTATAGAGTATGTGTATTATGTGTGTGTATAGAGTATGTGTATAATGTGTGTGTATAGTGTGTGTGTATAAAGTATGTGTATAATGTGTGTGTATAGACTATGTGTATAATGTGTGTATAGTGTGTGTGTATAGAGTATGTGAATAATGTGTGTGTATAGAGTATGTGTATTATGTGTGTGTATAGAGTATGTGTATAATGTGTGTGTATAGTGTGTGTGTATAAAGTATGTGTATAATGTGTGTGTATAGACTATGTGTATAATGTGTGTGTATAGTGTGTGTATAGAGTATGTGTATAAAGTGTGTGTATAGAGTATGTGTATAATGTGTGTATAGTGTGTGTGTATAGAGTATGTGTATAATGTGTGTGTATAGTGTGTGTGTGTATAAAGTATGTGTATAATGTGTGTGTATAGAGTATGTGTATAATGTGTGTGTATAGAGTATGTGTATAGAGTATGTGTATAATGTGTGTGTATAGAGTATGTGTATAATGTGTGTGTACAGAGTATGTGTATAATGTGTGTGTATAGTGTCTGTGTATAGAGTATGTGTATAATGTGTGTGTATAGTGTGTGTGTATAAAGTATGTGTATAATGTGTGTGTATAGTGTGTGTGTATAAAGTATGTGTATAATGTGTGTGTATAGAGTATGTGTATAATGTGTGTGTATAGAGTATGTGTATTATGTGTGTGTATAGAGTATGTGTATAGAGTATGTGTATAATGTGTGTGTATAGTGTGTGTGTATAATGTGTGTGTATAGTGTGTGTATAGAGTATGTGTATAATGTGTGTGTACAGAGTATGTGTATAATGTGTGTGTATAGTGTCTGTGTATAGAGTATGTGTATAATGTGTGTGTATAGTGTGTGTGTATAAAGTATGTGTATAATGTGTGTGTATAGAGTGTGTGTATTATGTGTGTGTATAGAGTATGTGTATAATGTGTGTATAGTGTGTGTGTATAGAGTATGTGTATATTGTGTGTGTATAGTGTGTGTGTATAAAGTATGTGTATAATGTGTGTGTATAGAGTATGTGTATAGAGTATGTGTATAATGTGTGTGTATAGTGTGTGTGTATAATGTGTGTGTATAGTGTGTGTATAGAGTATGTGTATAATGTGTGTGTACAGAGTATGTGTATAATGTGTGTGTATAGTGTCTGTGTATAGAGTATGTGTATAATGTGTGTGTATAGTGTGTGTGTATAAAGTATGTGTATAATGTGTGTGTATAGAGTATGTGTATAATGTGTGTGTATAGAGTATGTGTATTATGTGTGTGTATAGAGTATGTGTATAGAGTATGTGTATAATGTGTGTGTATAGTGTGTGTGTATAGAGTATATGTATAATGTGTGTGTATAGTGTGCGTGTGTATAAAGTATGTGTATAATGTGTGTGTATAGAGTATGTGTATTATGTGTGTGTATAGAGTATGTGTATAGAGTATGTGTATAATGTGTGTGTATAGTGTGTGTGTATAATGTGTGTGTATAGTGTGTGTATAGAGTATGTGTATAATGTGTGTGTACAGAGTATGTGTATAATGTGTGTGTATAGTGTCTGTGTATAGAGTATGTGTATAATGTGTGTGTATAGTGTGTGTGTATAAAGTATGTGTATAATGTGTGTGTATAGAGTATGTGTATAATGTGTGTGTATAGAGTATGTGTATAGAGTATGTGTATAATGTGTGTGTATAGTGTGTGTGTATAGAGTATATGTATAATGTGTGTGTATAGTGTGCGTGTGTATAAAGTATGTGTATAATGTGTGTGTATAGAGTATGTGTATAATGTGTGTGTATAGTGTGTGTGTATAAAGTATGTGTATAATGTGTGTGTATAGAGTATGTGTATTATGTGTGTGTATAGAGTGTGTGTATAGAGTATGTGTATAATGTGTGTGTATTGTGAATAATGTGTGTATACAGTATGTGTATAATGCGTGTGTATAGAGTGTGTATATTGTGTATTATGTTTGTGTACAGAGTGTGTGTATAGAGTATGTGTATAATGTGTGTGTATAGAGTGTGTGTATAATGTGTGTGTATTGTGAGTGTATAGAGTATGTGTATAATGTGTGTGTATTGTGAATAATGTGTGTATACAGTATGTGTATAATGTGTGTGTGTATAGAGTGTGTGTATTGTGAATAATGTGTGTGTATACAGTATGTGAATAACGTGTGTGTATAGAGTATGTGTATAGTGTGTGTGTATAGAGTGTGTGTATTGTGAATAATGTGTGTATATACAGTATGTGTATAATGTGTGTGTATAGAGTATGTGTATAATGTGTGTGTATAAAGTGTGTGTATAATATGTGTGTGTATAATGTGTGTGTATAAAGTATGTGTATAGAGTGTGTGTATAATATGTGTGTGTATAGTGTGTGTGTATAGAGTATGTGTATAGTGTGTGTGTATAGAGTGTGTGTATTGTGAATAATGTGTGTGTATACAGTATGTGTATAATGTGTGTGTATAGAGTATGTGTATAATGTGTGTGTATAGAGTGTGTGTATAATATGTGTGTATAATGTGTGTGTATAAAGTATGTGTATAGAGTGTGTGTATTGTGAATAACGTGTGTGTATACAGTATGTGTATAGTGTGTGTGTATAGAGTTTGTGTATAGTGTGTGTGTATAGAGTATGTGTATAATGTGTGTGTATACAGTATGTGTATAGTGTGTATATAGAGTATGTGTATTGTGAATAATGTGTGTGTATAGAGTGTGTGTATATTGTGTGTGTATAGAGTGTGTGTATTGTGAATAATGTATGTGTATAGAGTGTGTGTATAATGTGTGTGTATAAAGTGTGTGTATTGTGAATAATGTGTGTGTATACAGTATGTGTATAATGTGTGTGTATAGAGTGTGTGTATATTGTGTATAATGTGTGTGTACAGAGTATGTGTATTATGTGTGTATAGAGTGTGTGTATTGTGTAGTATGTGTGTGTATAGAGTGTGTGAATATTGTGTACAATGTGTGTATAGAGGGTGTGTATTGTGTATTATGTGTGTGTACAGAGTATGTGTCTTATGTGTGTGTATAGAGTGTGTGTATAGAGTATGTGTATAATGTGTGTGTATAAAGTGTTTGTATAGTGTGTGTGTATAGAGTAGGTGTATAGAGTGTGTGTATTGTGAATAATGTGTGTGTACAGAGTATGTGTATAATGTGTGTATAGTGTCTGTGTATAGAGTATGTGTATAATGTGTGTGTATAGTGTGTGTGTATAAAGTATGTGTATAATGTGTGTGTATAGTGTGTGTGTATAAAGTATGTGTATAATGTGTGTGTATAGTGTGTGTGTATAAAGTATGTGTATAATGTGTGTGTATAGAGTATGTGTATAATGTGTGTGTATAATGTGTGTGTATAGAGTATGTGTATTATGTGTGTGTATAGAGTATGTGTATAATGTGTGTGTATAGTGTGTGTGTGTGTATAGAGTATGTGTATAATGTGTGTGTATAGTGTGTGTGTGTATAAAGTATGTGTATAATGTGTGTGTATAGAGTATCTGTATAATGTGTGTGTATAGTGTGTGTGTATAGAGTATGTGTATAATGTGTTTGTATAGTGTGTGTGTATAAAGTATGTGTATTATGTGTGTGTATAGAGTGTGTGTATAGAGTATGTGTATAATGTGTGTGTATTGTAAATAATGTGTGTATACAGTATGTGTATAATGTGTGTGTATAGGGTGTGTATAGAGTATGTGTATAATGTGTGTGTATTGTGAATAATGTGTGTATACAGTATGTGTATAATGTGTGTGTGTATAGAGTGTGTGTATTGTGAATGATGTGTGTGTATACAGTATGTGAATAACGTGTGTGTATAGACTATGTGTATAGTGTGTGTGTATAGAGTGTGTGTATTGTGAATAATGTGTGTGTATACAGTATGTGTATGATGTGTGTATAGAGTATGTGTATAATGTGTGTGTATAGAGTGTGTGTATAATATGTGTGTATAATGTGTGTGTATAAAGTATGTGTATAGAGTCTGTGTATTGTGAATAACGTGTGTGTATACAGTATGTGTATAGTGTGTGTATAATGTGTGTGTATAGAGTATGTGTATAATGTGTGTGTATAAAGTGTGTGTATAATATGTGTGTGTATAATGTGTGTGTATAAAGTATGTGTATAGAGTGTGTGTATAATATGTGTGTGTATAGTGTGTGTGTATAGAGTATGTGTATAGTGTGTGTGTATAGAGTGTGTGTATTGTGAATAATGTGTGTGTATACAGTATGTGTATAATGTGTGTGTATAGAGTATGTGTATAATGTGTGTGTATAGAGTGTGTGTATATGTGTGTATAATGTGTGTGTATAAAGTATGTGTATAGAGTGTGTGTATTGTGAATAACGTGTGTGTATACAGTATGTGTATAGTGTGTGTGTATAGAGTTTGTGTATAGTGTGTGTGTATAGAGTATGTGTATAATGTGTGTGTATACAGTATGTGTATAGTGTGTGTGTATAGAGTATGTGTATTGTGAATAATGTGTGTGTATAGAGTGTGTGTATATTGTGTGTGTATAGAGTGTGTGTATTGTGAATAATGTATGTGTATAGAGTATGTGTATAATGTGTGTGTATAGAGTGTGTGTATATTGTGTATAATGTGTATATACAGAGTATGTGTATTATGTGTGTATAGAGTGTGTGTATTGTGTAGTATGTGTGTGTATAGAGTGTGTGAATATTGTGTATAATGTGTGTATAGAGGGTGTGTATTGTGTATTATGTGTGTGTATAGAGTATGTGTATTATGTGTGTGTATAGAGTGTGTGTATAGAGTATGTGTATAATGTGTGTGTATAAAGTGTTTGTATACTGTGTGTGTATAGAGTATGTGTATAGAGTGTGTGTATTGTGAATAATGTGTGTGTATACAGTATGTGTATAGTGTGTGTGTATAGAGTTTGTGTATAGTGTGTGTGTATAGAGTATGTGTATAATGTGTGTGTATACAGTATGTGTATAATGTGTGTGTATAGAGTGTGTGTATATTGTGTATAATGTGTGTATACAGAGTATGTGTATAATGTGTGTATAGGGTGTGTGTATAGAGTATGTGTATAATGTGTGTGTATAGTGTGTGTGTATAAAGTATGTGTATAATGTGTGTGTATAGAGTATGTGTATAATGTGTGTGTATAGAGTATGTGTATTGTGTGTGTATAGAGTATGTGTATAATGTGTGTGTATAGTGTGTGTGTATAGAGTATGTGTATAATGTGTGTGTATAGTGTGTGTGTATAAAGTATGTGTATAATGTGTGTGTATAGAGTATGTGTATAATGTGTGTGTAAAGAGTATGTGTATTATGTGTGTGTATAGAGTATGTGTATAATGTGTGTGTATTGTGTGTGTATAGAGTATGTGTATAATGTGTGTGTATAGTGTGTGTGTATAAAGTTTGTGTATAATGTGTGTGTATAGAGTATCTGTATTATGTGTGTGTATAGAGTGTGTGTATAGAGTATGTGTATAATGTGTGTGTATTGTGAATAATGTGTGTATACAGTATGTGTATAATGCGTGTGTATAGAGTGTGTATATTTTGTATTATGTTTGTGTACAGAGTGTGTGTATAGAGTATGTGTATAATGTGTGTGTATAGAGTGTGTGTATAATGTGTGTGTATAGTGAGTGTATAGAGTATGTGTATAATGTGTGTATTGTGAATAATGTGTGTATACAGTATGTGTATAATGTGTGTGTGTATAGAGTGTGTGTATTGTGAATAATGTGTGTGTATACAGTATGTGAATAACGTGTGTGTATAGAGTATGTGTATAGTGTGTGTGTATAGAGTGTGTGTATTGTGAATAATGTGTGTTTACAGTATGTGTATAATGTGTGTCTATAGAGTGTGTGTATTGTGAATAATGTGTGTGTATAGAGTGTATGTATAATGTGTGTGTATAGAGTATGTGTATAATGTGTGTGTATAGAGTGTGTGTATTGTGAAAATGTGTGTGTTTAGAGTGTGTGTATAATGTGTGTGTATACAGTATGTGTATAGTGTGTGTGTATAGAGTGTGTGTATTGTGAATAATGTGTGTGTATAGAGTGTGTGTATAATGTGTATGTATAGAGTGTGTGTATAATGTGTGTGTATAGAGTGTGTGTATTGTGAATAATGTATGTGTATAGAGTGTGTGTATAGAGTGTGTGTATAATGTGTGTGTATAGAGTGTGTGTATTGTGAATAATGTGTGTGTATAGAGTGTGTGTATAATGTGTGTGTATAGAGTGTGTGTATTGTGAATAATGTATGTGTATAGAGTGTGTGTATAATGTGTATGTATAGAGTGTGTGTATAATGTGTGTGTATAGAGTGTGTGTATTGTGAATAATGTATGTGTATAGAGTGTGTGTATAGAGTGTGTGTGTAATGTGTGTGTATAGAGTGTGTGTATTGTGAATAATGTGTGTGTATAGAGTGTGTGTATAATGTGTGTGTATAGAGTGTGTGTATTGTGAATAATGTATGTGTATAGAGTGTGTGTATAATGTGTGTGTATAGAGTGTGTGTATATTGTGTGTGTATAGAGTGTGTGTATAATGTGTGTGTATAGAGTGTGTGTATTGTGAATAATGTATGTGTATAGAGTTTGTGTATAATGTGTGTATAGAGTGTGTGTATTGTGAATAATGTGTGTGTATAGAGTGTGTGTATAATGTGTGTGTATAGAGTGTGTGTATTGTGAATAATGTATGTGTATAGAGTGTGTGTATAATGTGTGTGTATAGAGTGTGTGTATATTGTGTGTGTATAGAGTGTGTGTATAATGTGTGTGTATAGAGTGTGTGTATTGTGAATAATGTGTGTGTATACAGTATGTGTATAATTTGTGTCTATAGAGTGTGTGTATTGTGAATAATGTGTGTGTATAGAGTGTGTGTGTATAATGTGTGTGTATAGAGTATGTGTATAATGTGTGTGTATAGAGTGTGTGTATTGTGAATAATGTGTGTGTATAGAGTGTGTGTATAATGTGTGTGTATACAGTATGTGTATAGTGTGTGTATAGAGTGTGTGTATTGTGAATAATGTGTGTATAGAGTGTGTGTATAATGTGTGTGTATAGAGTGTGTGTATAGTGTGTGTCTATAGAGTGTGTGTATTGTGAATAATGTGTGTGTATAGAGTGTGTGTATAATGTGTATGTATAGAGTGTGTGTATAATGTGTGTGTATAGAGTGTGTGTATTGTGAATAATGTATGTGTATAGAGTGTGTGTGTATAGAGTGTGTGTATGCTGTGTGTGTATAGAGTGTGTGTATTGTGAATAATTTATGTGTATAGAGTGTGTGTATAATGTGTATGTATAGAGTGTGTGTATAATGTGTGTGTATAGAGTGTGTGTATTGTGAATAATGTATGTGTATAGAGTGTGTGTGTATAGAGTGTGTGTATGCTGTGTGTGTATAGAGTGTGTGTATTGTGAATAATTTATGTGTATAGAGTGTGTGTATAATGTGTGTTTAGAGTGTGTGTATAGAGTGTGTGTATTGTGAATAATGTGTGTGTATAGAGTGTGTGTATAATGTGTGTGTATCGAGTGTGTGTATTGTGAATAATGTATGTGTATAGAGTGTGTGTATAATGTGTGTGTATAGAGTGTGTGTATAATGTGTGTGTATAGAGTGTGTATTGTGAATAATGTGTGTGTATAGAGTGTGTGTATATTGTGTGTGTATAGAGTGTGTGTGTAATGTGTGTGTATAGAGTGTGTGTATTGTGAATAATGTGTGTGTATACAGTATGTGTATAATGTGTGTCTATAGAGTGTGTGTATTGTGAATAATGTGTGTATAGAGTGTGTGTTTAATGTGTGTGTATAGAGTATGTGTATAATGTGTGTGTATAGAGTGTGTGTATTGTGAATAATGTGTGTGTATAGAGTGTGTGTATAATGTGTGTGTATACAGTATGTGTATAGTGTGTGTATAGAGTGTGTGTATTGTGAATAATGTGTGTGTATAGAGTGTGTGTATAATGTGTATGTATAGAGTGTGTGTATAATGTGTGTGTATCGAGTGTGTGTATTGTGAATAATGTATGTGTATAGAGTGTGTGTATAGAGTGTGTGTATAATGTGTGTGTATAGAGTGTGTGTATTGTGAATAATGTATGTGTATAGAGTGTGTGTATAATGTGTGTGTATAGAGTGTGTGTATTGTGAATAATGTGTGTGTATACAGTATGTGTATAATTTGTGTCTATAGAGTGTGTGTATTGTGAATAATGTGTGTGTATAGAGTGTGTGTATAATGTGTGTGTATAGAGTATGTGTATAATGTGTGTGTATAGAGTGTGTGTATTGTGAATAATGTGTGTGTATAGAGTATGTGTATAATTTGTGTCTATAGAGTGTGTGTATTGTGAATAATGTGTGTGTATAGAGTGTGTGTATAATGTGTGTGTATAGAGTATGTGTATAATGTGTGTGTATAGAGTGTGTATTGTGAATAATGTGTGTGTATAGAGTGTGTGTATAATGTGTGTGTATACAGTATGTGTATAGTGTGTGTATAGAGTGTGTGTATTGTGAATAATGTGTGTATAGAGTGTGTGTATAATGTGTGTGTATAGAGTGTGTGTATAGTGTGTGTCTATAGAGTGTGTGTATTGTGAATAATCTGTGTGTATAGAGTGTATGTATAATGTGTGTGTAAAGAGTATGTGTATAATGTGTGTGTATAGAGTGTGTGTATTATGAATAATGTGTGTGTATAGTGTGTGATTAATGTGTGTGTATACAGTATGTGTATAGTGTGTGTATAGAGTGTGTGTATTGTGAATAATGTGTGTGTATAGAGTGTGTGTATAATGTGTATGTATAGAGTGTGTGTATAATGTGTGTGTATAGAGTGTGTGTATTGTGAATAATGTATGTGTATAGAGTGTGTGTGTATAGAGTGTGTGTATGCTGTGTGTGTATAGAGTGTGTGTATTGTGAATAATTTATGTGTATAGAGTGTGTGTATAATGTGTGTATAGAGTGTGTGTATAGAGTGTGTGTATTGTGAATAATGTGTGTGTATAGAGTGTGTGTATAATGTGTGTGTATCGAGTGTGTGTATTGTGAATAATGTATGTGTATAGAGTGTGTGTATAATGTGTGTGTATAGAGTGTGTGTATAATGTGTGTGTATAGAGTGTGTATTGTGAATAATGTGTGTGTATAGAGTGTGTGTATATTGTGTGTGTATAGAGTGTGTGTGTAATGTGTGTGTATAGAGTGTGTGTATTGTGAATAATGTGTGTGTATACAGTATGTGTATAATGTGTGTCTATAGAGTGTGTGTATTGTGAATAATGTGTGTATAGAGTGTGTGTATAATGTGTGTGTATAGAGTATGTGTATAATGTGTGTGTATAGAGTGTGTGTATTGTGAATAATGTGTGTGTATAGAGTGTGTGTATAATGTGTGTGTATACAGTATGTGTATAGTGTGTGTATAGAGTGTGTGTATTGTGAATAATGTGTGTGTATAGAGTGTGTGTATAATGTGTATGTATAGAGTGTGTGTATAATGTGTGTGTATAGAGTGTGTGTATTGTGAATAATGTATGTGTATAGAGTGTGTGTATAGAGTGTGTGTATAATGTGTGTGTATAGAGTGTGTGTATTGTGAATAATGTATGTGTATAGAGTGTGTGTATAATGTGTGTGTATAGAGTGTGTGTATAATGTGTGTGTATAGAGTGTGTGTATTGTGAATAATGTGTGTGTATAGAGTGTGTGTATAATGTGTGTGTATAGAGTGTGTGTATTGTGAATAATGTGTGTGTATAGAGTGTGTGTATATTGTGTGTGTATAGAGTGTGTGTATAATGTGTGTGTATGGAGTGTGTGTATTGTGAATAATGTGTGTGTATACAGTATGTGTATAATGTGGGTCTATGGAGTGTGTGTATTGTGAATGATGTGTGTGTATAGAGTGTGTGTATAATGTGTGTGTATAGAGTATGTGTATAATGTGTGTGTATAGAGTGTGTGTAGTGTGAATAATGTGTGTGTATAGAGTGTGTGTATAATGTGTGTGTATACAGTATGTTTATAGTGTGTGTATAGAGTGTGTGTATTGTGAATAATGTGTGTATAGAGTGTGTGTATAATGTGTGTGTATAGAGTGTGTGTATAATGTGTGTGTATAGAGTGTGTGTATTGTGAATAATGTATGTGTATAGAGTGTGTGTATAATGTGTGTGTATAGAGTATGTGTATAGAGTGTGTGTATTGTGAATAATGTGTGTGTATAGAGTGTGTGTATAATGTGTGTGTATAGAGTGTGTGTATTGTGAATAATGTATGTGTATAGAGTGTGTGTATAATGTGTGTGTATAGAGTGTGTGTATAATGTGTGTGTATAGAGTGTTTATTGTGAATAATGTGTGTGTATAGAGTGTGTGTATATTGTGTGTGTATAGAGTGTGTGTGTAATGTGTGTGTATAAAGTGTGTGTATTGTGAATAATGTGTGTGTATACAGTATGTGTATAATGTGTGTGTATAGAGTGTGTGTATTGTGAATAATGTGTGTATAGAGTGTGTGTATAATGTGTGTGTATAGAGTATGTGTATAATGTGTGTGTATAGAGTGTGTGTATTGTGAATAATGTGTGTGTATAGAGTGTGTGTATAATGTGTGTGTATACAGTATGTGTATAGTGTGTGTATAGAGTGTGTGTATTGTGAATAATGTGTGTGTATAGAGTGTGTGTATAATGTGTATGTATAGAGTGTGTGTATAATGTGTGTGTATCGAGTGTGTGTATTGTGAATAATGTATGTGTATAGAGTGTGTGTATAGAGTGTGTGTATAATGTGTGTGTATAGAGTGTGTGTATTGTGAATAATGTGTGTGTATAGAGTGTGTGTATATTGTGTGTGTATAGAGTGTGTGTATAATGTGTGTGTATAGAGTGTGTGTATTGTGAATAATGTGTGTGTATACAGTATGTGTATAATGTGTGTATATAGAGTGTGTGTATTGTGAATAATGTGTGTGTGTATAGAGTGTGTATAATGTGTGTGTATAGAGTATGTGTATAATGTGTGTGTATAGAGTGTGTGTATTGTGAATAATGTGTGTGTATAGTGTGTGTATAATGTGTGTGTATACAGTATGTGTATAGTGTGTGTATAGAGTGTGTGTATTGTGAATAATGTGTGTATAGAGTGTGTGTATAATGTGTGTGTATAGAGTGTGTGTATAGTGTGTGTCTATAGAGTGTGTGTATTGTGAATAATGTGTGTGTATAGAGTGTGTGTATAATGTGTATGTATAGAGTGTGTGTATAATGTGTGTGTATAGAGTGTGTGTATTGTGAATAATGTATGTGTATAGAGTGTGTGTGTATAGAGTGTGTGTATGCTGTGTGTGTATAGAGTGTGTGTATTGTGAATAATTTATGTGTATAGAGTGTGTGTATAATGTGTATGTATAGAGTGTGTGTATAATGTGTGTGTATAGAGTGTGTGTATTGTGAATAATGTATGTGTATAGAGTGTGTGTGTATAGAGTGTGTGTATGCTGTGTGTGTATAGAGTGTGTGTATTGTGAATAATTTATGTGTATAGAGTGTGTGTATAATGTGTGTATAGAGTGTGTGTATAGAGTGTGTGTATTGTGAATAATGTGTGTGTATAGAGTGTGTGTATAATGTGTGTGTATCGAGTGTGTGTATTGTGAATAATGTATGTGTATAGAGTGTGTGTATAATGTGTGTGTATAGAGTGTGTGTATAATGTGTGTGTATAGAGTGTGTATTGTGAATAATGTGTGTGTATAGAGTGTGTGTATATTGTGTGTGTATAGAGTGTGTGTGTAATGTGTGTGAATAGAGTGTGTGTATTGTGAATAATGTGTGTGTATACAGTATGTGTATAATGTGTGTCTATAGAGTGTGTGTATTGTGAATAATGTGTGTATAGAGTGTGTGTTTAATGTGTGTGTATAGAGTATGTGTATAATGTGTGTGTATAGAGTGTGTGTATTGTGAATAATGTGTGTGTATAGAGTGTGTGTATAATGTGTGTGTATACAGTATGTGTATAGTGTGTGTATAGAGTGTGTGTATTGTGAATAATGTGTGTGTATAGAGTGTGTGTATAATGTGTATGTATAGAGTGTGTGTATAATGTGTGTGTATCGAGTGTGTGTATTGTGAATAATGTATGTGTATAGAGTGTGTGTATAGAGTGTGTGTATAATGTGTGTGTATAGAGTGTGTGTATTGTGAATAATGTATGTGTATAGAGTGTGTGTATAATGTGTGTGTATAGAGTGTGTGTATTGTGAATAATGTGTGTGTATACAGTATGTGTATAATTTGTGTCTATAGAGTGTGTGTATTGTGAATAATGTGTGTGTATAGAGTGTGTGTATAATGTGTGTGTATAGAGTATGTGTATAATGTGTGTGTATAGAGTGTGTGTATTGTGAATAATGTGTGTGTATAGAGTATGTGTATAATTTGTGTCTATAGAGTGTGTGTATTGTGAATAATGTGTGTGTATAGAGTGTGTGTATAATGTGTGTGTATAGAGTATGTGTATAATGTGTGTGTATAGAGTGTGTATTGTGAATAATGTGTGTGTATAGAGTGTGTGTATAATGTGTGTGTATACAGTATGTGTATAGTGTGTGTATAGAGTGTGTGTATTGTGAATAATGTGTGTATAGAGTGTGTGTATAATGTGTGTGTATAGAGTGTGTGTATAGTGTGTGTCTATAGAGTGTGTGTATTGTGAATAATCTGTGTGTATAGAGTGTATGTATAATGTGTGTGTAAAGAGTATGTGTATAATGTGTGTGTATAGAGTGTGTGTATTATGAATAATGTGTGTGTATAGTGTGTGATTAATGTGTGTGTATACAGTATGTGTATAGTGTGTGTATAGAGTGTGTGTATTGTGAATAATGTGTGTGTATAGAGTGTGTGTATAATGTGTATGTATAGAGTGTGTGTATAATGTGTGTGTATAGAGTGTGTGTATTGTGAATAATGTATGTGTATAGAGTGTGTGTGTATAGAGTGTGTGTATGCTGTGTGTGTATAGAGTGTGTGTATTGTGAATAATTTATGTGTATAGAGTGTGTGTATAATGTGTGTATAGAGTGTGTGTATAGAGTGTGTGTATTGTGAATAATGTGTGTGTATAGAGTGTGTGTATAATGTGTGTGTATCGAGTGTGTGTATTGTGAATAATGTATGTGTATAGAGTGTGTGTATAATGTGTGTGTATAGAGTGTGTGTATAATGTGTGTGTATAGAGTGTGTATTGTGAATAATGTGTGTGTATAGAGTGTGTGTATATTGTGTGTGTATAGAGTGTGTGTGTAATGTGTGTGTATAGAGTGTGTGTATTGTGAATAATGTGTGTGTATACAGTATGTGTATAATGTGTGTCTATAGAGTGTGTGTATTGTGAATAATGTGTGTATAGAGTGTGTGTATAATGTGTGTGTATAGAGTATGTGTATAATGTGTGTGTATAGAGTGTGTGTATTGTGAATAATGTGTGTGTATAGAGTGTGTGTATAATGTGTGTGTATACAGTATGTGTATAGTGTGTGTATAGAGTGTGTGTATTGTGAATAATGTGTGTGTATAGAGTGTGTGTATAATGTGTATGTATAGAGTGTGTGTATAATGTGTGTGTATAGAGTGTGTGTATTGTGAATAATGTATGTGTATAGAGTGTGTGTATAGAGTGTGTGTATAATGTGTGTGTATAGAGTGTGTGTATTGTGAATAATGTATGTGTATAGAGTGTGTGTATAATGTGTGTGTATAGAGTGTGTGTATAATGTGTGTGTATAGAGTGTGTGTATTGTGAATAATGTGTGTGTATAGAGTGTGTGTATAATGTGTGTGTATAGAGTGTGTGTATTGTGAATAATGTGTGTGTATAGAGTGTGTGTATATTGTGTGTGTATAGAGTGTGTGTATAATGTGTGTGTATGGAGTGTGTGTATTGTGAATAATGTGTGTGTATACAGTATGTGTATAATGTGGGTCTATGGAGTGTGTGTATTGTGAATGATGTGTGTGTATAGAGTGTGTGTATAATGTGTGTGTATAGAGTATGTGTATAATGTGTGTGTATAGAGTGTGTGTAGTGTGAATAATGTGTGTGTATAGAGTGTGTGTATAATGTGTGTGTATACAGTATGTTTATAGTGTGTGTATAGAGTGTGTGTATTGTGAATAATGTGTGTATAGAGTGTGTGTATAATGTGTGTGTATAGAGTGTGTGTATAATGTGTGTGTATAGAGTGTGTGTATTGTGAATAATGTATGTGTATAGAGTGTGTGTATAATGTGTGTGTATAGAGTATGTGTATAGAGTGTGTGTATTGTGAATAATGTGTGTGTATAGAGTGTGTGTATAATGTGTGTGTATAGAGTGTGTGTATTGTGAATAATGTATGTGTATAGAGTGTGTGTATAATGTGTGTGTATAGAGTGTGTGTATAATGTGTGTGTATAGAGTGTTTATTGTGAATAATGTGTGTGTATAGAGTGTGTGTATATTGTGTGTGTATAGAGTGTGTGTGTAATGTGTGTGTATAAAGTGTGTGTATTGTGAATAATGTGTGTGTATACAGTATGTGTATAATGTGTGTGTATAGAGTGTGTGTATTGTGAATAATGTGTGTATAGAGTGTGTGTATAATGTGTGTGTATAGAGTATGTGTATAATGTGTGTGTATAGAGTGTGTGTATTGTGAATAATGTGTGTGTATAGAGTGTGTGTATAATGTGTGTGTATACAGTATGTGTAT
>NW_028148990.1:0-16365 GCF_946808225.1 Silurus aristotelis
GAGATGTTTGGAAGTGCAGTTTTAGAAGATTTACATCCTGTATATTTTCTCCAGGTTATACATTTTATCACCACTGTTCACTGGAGGAGATCATGGCACATAATCAAGGAGTTAACTCTGTTTAAGCTCTTCTTCTCAGACCTCCATCTAACCCCAACTTTTCTTCACGGTTCTGTATCTTGGTGCTGAACTTATCATTATTTTACTGCTGATTTTAAGGTGTTTCATTGCATTTTTTGTTTCTCCTCTTTAGAAGTGTGTGTGATTAATACTTGCCTTCCAAAGCGCACTGCTAGTGAGGCTCCAACTGAAGCCCCTATAAATCCTCCGATGGTGAAGATGGAGACGATGGAGGACCAGATCAGTGTGAGAAGATCTGCTGAGATATGAGTCTCATAACGCTGCATCCATGTCTGGTTAATAAAGTTCTGCACTTCCTGGACACACACAGACATGATATATTAATATATACGACCAGTGTCCAGAGCGACGTACAACAGTGCATTGAGTCTCCACCAGTGAATAAATCGGCCTAAAACTCTGTTGAAAGTTTTTTTTATTATAATTTTAATTTTTTTACACAAAGCAAACTTGGAACGTGTTAAAGGCATGAAGATGCCAGAGACTCCACTGTTCAGACATCTAGGGGAAGTTAATTCCGCCACCTCGGAGCCAGAACAGAGAAGAGGCTTGAAGTATACTTACCTCTTCCCCTGAGAGAAGGTGGTACCAGCCGAGCACAGGTGGGAAGTACACACACACACACACACACACACACACACACACACACACATATCTATATGTAACCATCTTCGTTTGTGTGCTCCGTTAATTGTTAATTATGCACACACACACACACACACACACACACACACACACACACACACACACACACACACACTTGCCTTTGTTGGAGCGTTTATGATGGAGATGTTGTAGCCGTACTGAAAAGTTCCTCCAATTCCTGCAGCCCAAACAGCCATTAAGAGAGTTTTACTGGGAACCTGACAAAACACAAACACACACACTCTGGGATCCAAACGATCCGACTGGAAGAATCTTTTTTTATTAAAATCTGTACATATTCTCTCCTGTGCATAAACGTGATTTTTTTCCGGTTCTTTCTTTCGAGTCTAATCTCTTCTCCTGACGTATCTCATCTAAAACAATCATCTGATTATTCACACTGTGAAGTTCATTCAGCTTGACTTCACACTCTCATTAACACACTTCAGATACCTTTGTGTTTCTCGCTCCTGTTCTCTGACTTTCAATAAGAATAAATATTACATTATATAAGAAACATTTTATTCACTTTCTCCAGAGGAGGGAAGTAATAAAGTACAAATACTTGTTACTGTATTAAGTAGATTTTTCTGGTATCAGTATTTTACTTCAATTCAAATCAATTCATGTTTATTTGTATTGTGATTTTAATAATAAACATTGTCTATTGTGATTTTAATAATAAACATTGTCTCAGAGCAGCTTTACACAGATAATGTGGTGATAAAAAGTGAATATGTTCTGTATAAGTGTAAGTTTGTTCCTTATAAACAAGACGGTGGAGACTTTGGTAAAGGAAAAACTCCCTGAGATGCAGAAGGAAGAAACCTTGAGAGGAACCAGACTCAAGAGGGAACCTCATCCTCATCTGGGTTCCACCGAATGTCCATTTATTACAGATAAACGATGTTGAGGTGCAGTGATGGAGATCAGAGCAAACTGTAGTCCTGAGTCAGTGTAGCAGACTGTAGATATTAACTACAGTTCAAATCCATCCTACTTTACTATTTATTTTTCGGATTTTTACTTTCACTCATTACATTTTTACACAAATATCTGCACTTTCTACTTCTTACATTTTTTAATCAGATGCATTACTTTAGTCTTTATCTATTTGGTGACATCATTAGGATTTTATTTTTTCAGCACATCAACATGTTTCCTGTCATTACGCTGCTTTTTCAATCCACTGGTGTATCATTTCCAGTCTCTCTCACCCCACAGACGTAGACTAGTTTCTGAAGCTCACAATCAGCAGGCAGAAGGCAATAAGAAGTCTGAGTTTAACGTGGATGAGACAGAGGGAGTCAGTGATAGAAACATGACTGAGAACAGAGACATTCCTGATCACCTGATCATCATCATCTTTTCTCTGCTTGTGTTCTATATGGTGGATCTTCAGACTGGATACATTAATTAGAGAACATTTGAAATTATTTAATATTATTATATTAATATGATGTGAGGTTCAGTTACCAGTGTGACTGTCAGAGAACCACCAGCCACGCCTCCACCCAAGGCTCAGACACACACTCCTGCTACTAATCATCTACACCTGTCCTACTCCTACTAATCATCTACACCTGTCCTACTCCTACTAATCATCTACACCTGTCCTACTCCTACTAATCATCTACACCTGTCCTACTCCTACTAATCATCTACACCTGTCCTTCTCCTACTAATCATCTACAACTGTCCTACTCCTACTAATCATCTACACCTGTCCTACTCCTACTAATCATCTACACCTGTCCTACTCCTACTAATCATCTACACCTGTCCTTCTCCTACTAATCATCTACAACTGTCCTACTCCTACTAATCATCTACAACTGTCCTTCTCCTACTAATCATCTACACCTGTCCTACTCCTACTAATCATCTACACCTGTCCTACTCCTACTAATCATCTACACCTGTCCTACTCCTACTAATCATCTACACCTGTCCTTCTCCTACTAATCATCTACACCTGTCCTACTCCTACTAATCATCTACAACTGTCCTACTCCTACTAATCATCTACACCTGTCCTACTCCTACTAATCATCTACACCTGTCCTACTCCTACTAATCATCTACAACTGTCCTTCTCCTACTAATCATCTACACCTGTCCTTCTCCTACTAATCATCTACACCTGTCCTACTCCTACTAATCATCTACACCTGTCCTACTCCTACTAATCATCTACACCTGTCCTACTCCTACTAATCATCTACAACTGTCCTACTCCTACTAATCATCTACAACTGTCCTTCTCCTACTAATCATCTACACCTGTCCTACTCCTACTAATCATCTACACCTGTCCTACTCCTACTAATCATCTACACCTGTCCTTCTCCTACTAATCATCTACACCTGTCCTACTCCTACTAATCATCTACAACTGTCCTACTCCTACTAATCATCTACACCTGTCCTACTCCTACTAATCATCTACACCTGTCCTACTCCTACTAATCATCTACAACTGTCCTTCTCCTACTAATCATCTACACCTGTCCTTCTCCTACTAATCATCTACAACTGTCCTACTCCTACTAATCATCTACACCTGTCCTACTCCTACTAATCATCTACACCTGTCCTACTCCTACTAATCATCTACAACTGTCCTTCTCCTACTAATCATCTACAACTGTCCTACTCCTACTAATCATCTACACCTGTCCTACTCCTACTAATCATCTACACCTGTCCTTCTCCTACTAATCATCTACAACTGTCCTACTCCTACTAATCATCTACAACTGTCCTTCTCCTACTAATCATCTACACCTGTCCTACTCCTACTAATCATCTACACCTGTCCTACTCCTACTAATCATCTACACCTGTCCTTCTCCTACTAATCATCTACACCTGTCCTACTCCTACTAATCATCTACAACTGTCCTACTCCTACTAATCATCTACACCTGTCCTACTCCTACTAATCATCTACACCTGTCCTACTCCTACTAATCATCTACACCTGTCCTACTCCTACTAATCATCTACAACTGTCCTTCTCCTACTAATCATCTACACCTGTCCTTCTCCTACTAATCATCTACAACTGTCCTACTCCTACTAATCATCTACACCTGTCCTACTCCTACTAATCATCTACACCTGTCCTACTCCTACTAATCATCTACAACTGTCCTTCTCCTACTAATCATCTACAACTGTCCTACTCCTACTAATCATCTACACCTGTCCTACTCCTACTAATCATCTACACCTGTCCTACTCCTACTAATCATCTACACCTGTCCTACTCCTACTAATCATCTACACCTGTCCTACTCATACTATTCATCTGCACCTGTCCTACTCCTACTAATCATCTACACCTGTCCTACTCCTACTAATCATCTACACCTGTCCTACTCATACTATTCATCTGCACCTGTCCTACTCCTACTAATCATCTACAACTGTCCTACTCCTACTAATCATCTACACCTGTCCTACTCCTACTAATCATCTACACCTGTCCTACTCATACTATTCATCTGCACCTGTCCTACTCCTACTAATCATCTACACCTGTCCTACTCCTACTAATCATCTACACCTGTCCTACTCATACTATTCATCTGCACCTGTCCTACTCCTACTAATCATCTACAACTGTCCTTCTCCTACTAATCATCTACAACTGTCCTACTCCTACTAATCACCTACACCTGTCCTACTCCTACTAATCATCTACACCTGTCCTACTCCTACTAATCATCTACAACTGTCCTTCTCCTACTAATCATCTACACCTGTCCTACTCCTACTAATCATCTACACCTGTCCTACTCCTACTAATCATCTACACCTGTCCTACTCCTACTAATCATCTACACCTGTCCTACTCCTACTAATCATCTACACCTGTCCTACTCCTACTAATCATCTACACCTGTCCTACTCCTACTAATCATCTACAACTGTCCTACTCCTACTAATCATCTACACCTGTCCTACTCCTACTAATCATCTACACCTGTCCTACTCCTACTAATCATCTACAACTGTCCTACTCCTACTAATCATCTACAACTGTCCTACTCCTACTATTCATCTGCACCTGTCCTACTCCTACTAATCATCTACACCTGTCCTACTCCTACTAATCATCTACACCTGTCCTACTCCTACTAATCATCTACACCTGTCCTACTCCTACTAATCATCTACACCTGTCCTACTCCTACTAATCATCTACACCTGTCCTACTCCTACTAATCATCTACACCTGTCCTTCTCCTACTAATCATCTACAACTGTCCTACTCCTACTAATCATCTACACCTGTCCTACTCCTACTAATCATCTACACCTGTCCTACTCCTACTAATCATCTACACCTGTCCTACTCCTACTAATCATCTACACCTGTCCTACTCCTACTAATCATCTACACCTGTCCTACTCCTACTAATCATCTACAACTGTCCTTCTCCTACTAATCATCTACAACTGTCCTACTCCTACTAATCATCTACACCTGTCCTACTCCTACTAATCATCTACACCTGTCCTACTCCTACTAATCATCTACACCTGTCCTACTCCTACTAATCATCTACAACTGTCCTACTCCTACTATTCATCTGCACCTGTCCTACTCCTACTAATCATCTACACCTGTCCTACTCCTACTAATCATCTGCACCTGTCCTACTCATACTATTCATCTGCACCTGTCCTACTCCTACTAATCATCTACACCTGTCCTACTCCTACTAATCATCTACAACTGTCCTACTCCTACTATTCATCTGCACCTGTCCTACTCCTACTAATCATCTACAACTGTTCTACTCCTACTAATCATCTACAACTGTCCTACTCCTACTAATCATCTACACCTGTCCTACTCCTACTAATCATCTACAACTGTCCTACTCCTACTAATCATCTGCACCTGTCCTACTCCTACTAATCATCTACACCTGTCCTACTCCTACTAATCATCTACACCTGTCCTACTCCTACTAATCATCTACACCTGTCCTACTCCTACTAATCACCCACACCTGTCCTACTCCTACTAATCACCTACACCTGTCCTACTCCTACTAATCACCTACACCTGTCCTACTCCTACTAATCATCTACACCTGTCCTACTCCTACTAATCATCTACACCTGTCCTACTCCTACTAATCATCTACACCTGTCCTACTCATACTAATCACCTACACCTGTCCTACTCCTACTAATCATCTACACCTGTCCTACTCCTACTAATCATCTACACCTGTCCTACTCCTACTAATCATCTACACCTGTCCTACTCCTACTAATCACCTACACCTGTCCTACTCCTACTAATCATTTACACCTGTCCTACTCCTACTAATCACCCACACCTGTCCTACTCCTACTAATCACCTACACCTGTCCTACTCCTACTAATCACCTACACCTGTCCTACTCCCACTAATCATCTACACCTGTCCTACTCCTACTAATCACCCACACCTGTCCTACTCCTACTAATCACCCACACCTGTCCTACTCCTACTAATCACCCACACCTGTCTTACTCCTACTAATCATCTACACCTGTCCTACTCCTACTAATCATCTACACCTGTCCTACTCCTACTAATCATCTACACCTGTCCTACTCCTACTAATCATCTACACCTGTCCTACTCCTACTAATCATCTACAACTGTCCTTCTCCTACTAATCATCTACAACTGTCCTACTCCTACTAATCATCTACACCTGTCCTACTCCTACTAATCATCTACACCTGTCCTACTCCTACTAATCATCTACACCTGTCCTACTCCTACTAATCATCTACACCTGTCCTACTCCTACTAATCATCTACACCTGTCCTACTCCTACTAATCATCTACACCTGTCCTACTCCTACTAATCATCTACACCTGTCCTACTCCTACTAATCATCTACACCTGTCCTACTCATACTATTCATCTGCACCTGTCCTACTCCTACTAATCATCTACACCTGTCCTACTCCTACTAATCATCTACACCTGTCCTACTCCTACTAATCATCTACAACTGTCCTACTCCTACTATTCATCTGCACCTGTCCTACTCCTACTAATCATCTACAACTGTTCTACTCCTACTAATCATCTTCAACTGTCCTACTCCTACTAATCATCTACACCTGTCCTACTCCTACTAATCATCTACAACTGTCCTACTCCTACTAATCATCTGCACCTGTCCTACTCCTACTAATCATCTACACCTGTCCTACTCCTACTAATCATCTACACCTGTCCTACTCCTACTAATCATCTACACCTGTGCTACTCCTACTAATCATCTACACCTGTCCTACTCCTACTAATCACCCACACCTGTCCTACTCCTACTAATCATCTACACCTGTCCTACTCCTACTAATCACCTGCACCTGTCCTACTCCTACTAATCATCTACACCTGTCCTACTCCTACTAATCATCTACACCTGTCCTACTCCTACTAATCATCTACACCTGTCCTACTCATACTAATCACCTACACCTGTCCTACTCCTACTAATCATCTACACCTGTCCTACTCCTACTAATCACCTACACCTGTCCTACTCCTACTAATCATTTACACCTGTCCTACTCCTACTAATCACCCACACCTGTCCTACTCCTACTAATCACCTACACCTGTCCTACTCCTACTAATCACCTACACCTGTCCTACTCCCACTAATCATCTACACCTGTCCTACTCCTACTAATCACCTACACCTGTCCTACTCCTACTAATCACCCACACCTGTCCTACTCCTACTAATCACCCACACCTGTCTTACTCCTACTAATCATCTACACCTGTTCTGCTACTAATCACCTACACCTGTCCTACTCCTACTAATCACCCACACCTGTTCTACTCCTACTAATCATCTACACCTGTCCTACTCCTACTAATCACCTACACCTGTCCTACTCCCACTAATTATCTACACCTGTCCTACTCCTACTAATCACCCACACCTGTCCTACTCCTACTAATCACCCACACCTGTCTTACTCCTACTAATCATCTACACCTGTTCTGCTACTAATCACCTACACCTGTCCTACTCCTACTAATCACCCACACCTGTCCTACTCCTACTAATCATCTACACCTGTCCTACTCCTACTAATCACCTACACCTGTCCTACTCCTACTAATCATCTACACCTGTCCTACTCCTACTAATCACCTGTTTACATTTTTGCTACTGTTTACTTTGTCTTGTGATATTTTGCACTGTTTGCTACAGGTTGGGTTAGGGTTAGGGTTAGGGTAACCCTAACCCTAACCCACACGTGCACTTTATGTGGCGAGGAGACTTACTATTCCTTAACCCTGTGTCTCTGTTTTCTGTGATAGTTGTTGTTGTATCACCAGGGTTCAGGAGGAACGTTGTTTAATTTTCCTGTGTACTGCGTCAGATATATATGGTTGAAATGACAATCAAAAGCTTCTTGACTTGACTCTACCAGTTATGACCATAGATCACCTTGACTTCCTACCTCTTTGGTTCCTTGTGCTCCCATGCTTCTGGCTACGCTGCTTAGGAGCACTCAGTTAAGTGTGCCATTTCGCTTCAGTCACTTCACAAGCTCTGTGTTTGTATGTTTAAACCGAATAAAGTCATTTTGTTTTACTCACGGTTTCTGATGCCTGGTCTATCCGTGACAGTGACACTAAAACAGGTAGTAATAATCACTAGTTTTAACTGAAGGCAATGTTGGAGCACAAACCTCTTTATTTTAACTTGAGTGAAAAAGTGCAGTCAGATCTTCAACTTTTACCAGAGTCTTTCAAAACATCAGTATCTGCACTTCTACTGAGTGAAGGATGTGTGGACTTTTGCAACCTCTGACTTTCTCAGATCAGACCTCAATACACACACATACACACACACTCACAAATACACAAAATGAACACCATTTACCACATTATTATTATTATTATTAATGATGATGATGATGATGATCCTACCTTTATCTCTTGGTGTTTTCTCAGTAAAGGCTGATGTTCTATATCGTCTGTTTCAGGCATCATGTTCAATTTCTTCACTGATGTTGTGTGTGTAGTAAGTTTACCACTATATAATGTACACAGTCACCTTCTTTTTCCCATCTGTAGTGTGGTCAAGTTCAGTCATAATGCAGTCTCTGGGATTTGGCAGAAATTAGATGAGCATGTGAACAATTGGCAGAACAAGCAGGTTTAATACTTCTGTGTACTGTAATCCGTGTGTGCGTATGTGTGCGTGTGTGTGTGTGTGTGTGTGTGTGTGTGTGTGTGTGTGGTTGCTTGGGGCCTCTCAGCTGACTGTGCATGCTCATGTCTGCTGACGTGAGAGAGTTGAGAGAGTTGAGTGAGTTTGAGGAGGAAAAATTACGGGGTTTGTAAAGGGGAAATTAAACATGGAGCATCTGCATCTGTTTGTTTTGAGTCGAAGTCTGAGTCAAAGTTATAAATAATAATAATAATAATAATAATAATAATAATAAACAACAACAACAATAATAATAATAATTTGGTAAATGTATATTGTGTGTATTTGTAAGTGGTGTTTATTATTGGTGTTTATTAGTGTATGGTGTGTGAGAGCTGAACTGAGTGTGTGGTGTGTGAGAGCTGAGTTGAGTGTGTGGTGTGTGAGAGCTGAACTGAGTGTGTGGTGTGTGAGAGCTGAGTTAACTGTATGGTGTGTGAGAGCTGAGTGTGTGGTGTGTGAGAGCTAAGTTGAGTGTATGGTGTGTGAGAGTTGAGTGTATGGTGTGTGAGAGTTGAGTGTGTGGTGTGTGAGAGCTGAGTTGAGTGTATGGTGTGTGAGAGCTGAGTGTGTGGTGTGTGAGAGCTGAGTTGAGTGTGTGGTGTGTGAGAGCTGAGTTGGGTGTGTGGTGTGTGAGAGCTGAGTGTGTGGTGTGTGAGAGTTGAGTGTGTGGTGTGTGAGAGCTGAGTTGGGTGTGTGGTGTGTGAGAGTTGAGTGTGTGGTGTGTGAGAGTTGAGTGTGTGGTGTGTGAGAGCTGAGTTGGGTGTGTGGTGTGTGAGAGCTGAGTGTGTGGTGTGTGAGAGCTGAGTGTGTGGTGTGTGAGAGTTGAGTGTGTGGTGTGTGAGAGCTGAGTGTGTGGTGTGTGAGAGCTGAGTTGAGTGTGTGGTGTTTGAGAGCTGAGTGTGTGGTGAGTGAGAGCTGAGTGTGTGGTGTGTGAGAGTTGAGTTGAGTGTATGGTGTGTGAGAGCTGAGTGTGTGGTGTGTGAGAGCTGAGTGTGTGGTGTGTGAGAGCTGAGTGTGTGGTGTGTGAGAGCTGAGTGTGTGGTGTGTGAGAGTTGAGTGTGTGGTGTGTGAGAGCTGAGTGTGTGGTGTGTGAGAGCTGAGTTGAGTGTGTGGTGTGTGAGAGCTGAGTGTGTGGTGTGTGAGAGCTGAGTGTGTGGTGTGTGAGAGTTGAGTTGAGTGTATGGTGTGTGAGAGCTGAGTGTGTGGTGTGTGAGAGCTGAGTGTGTGGTGTGTGAGAGCTGAGTGTGTGGTGTGTGAGAGCTGAGTGTGTGGTGTGTGAGAGCTGAGTGTGTGGTGTGTGAGAGTTGAGTGTGTGGTGTGTGAGAGCTGAGTGTGTGGTGTGTGAGAGCTGAGTTGAGTGTGTGGTGTGTGAGAGTTGAGTTGAGTGTATGGTGTGTGAGAGTTGAGTGTGTGGTGTGTGAGAGCTGAGTTGAGTGTGTGGAGTGTGAGAGCTGAGTTGAGATGTATGGTGTGTGAGAGCTGAGTTGAGTGTGTGGTGTGTGAGAGCTGAGTTGAGTGTGTGGTGTGTGAGAGCTGAGTTAAGTGTATGGTGTGTGAGAGCTGAGTTGAGTGTATGGTGTGTGAGAGCTGAGTGTGTGGTGTGTGAGAGTTGAGTGTGTGGTGTGTGAGAGTTGAGTGTGTGGTGTGTGAGCGTGTGGTGTGTGAGATTTGAGTGTGTGGTGTGTGTAAGTTGAGTGTGTGGTGTGTGAGAGCTGAGTGTATGGTGTGTGAGAGTTAAGTGTGTGGTGTGTGAGAGCTGAGTGTGTGGTGTGTGAGAGCTAAGAGTGTGGTGTGTGAGAGCTGAGTTGAGTGTATGGTGTGTGAGAGCTGAGTTGAGTGTATGGTGTGTGAGAGCTGAGTGTGTGGTGTGTGAGAGATAAGAGTGTGGTGTGTGAGAGTTGAGTGTGTGGTGTGTGAGAGCTGAGTGTGTGGTGTGTGAGAGTTGAGTGTGTGGTGTGTGAGAGTTGAGTGTATGGTGTGTGTGAGCTGAGTGTGTGGTGTGTGAGAGTTGATGGTGTGGTGTGTGAGAGCTGAGTTGAGTGTGTGGTGTGTGAGAGCTGAGTTGAGTGTGTGGTGTGTGAGAGTTGAGTGTGTGGTGTGTGAGAGCTGAGTGTGTGGTGTGTGTGGTGTGTGAGGTGTGTGAGAGCTGAGTGTGTGGTGTGTGAGAGCTGAGTGTGTGGTGTGTGAGAGTTGAGTGTATGGTGTGTGAGAGCTCAGTGTGTGGTGTGTGAGAGTTGAGTTGAGTGTATGGTGTGTGAGAGCTGAGTGTGTGGTGTGTGAGAGTTGAGTGTGTGGTGTGTGAGAGCTGAGTTGAGTGTATAGTGTGTGAGAGCTGAGTGTGTGGTGTGTGAGAGTTGAGTGTGTGGTGTGTGAGAGTTGAGTGTGTGGTGTGTGAGAGTTGAGTGTGTGGTGTGTGAGAGCTGAGTTGGGTGTGTGGTGTGTGAGAGCTGAGTGTGTGGTGTGTGAGAGTTGAGTGTGTGGTGTGTGAGAGCTGAGTGTGTGGTGTGTGAGAGTTGAGTGTGTGGTGTGTGAGAGCTGAGTTGGGTGTGTGGTGTGTGAGAGCTGAGTGTGTGGTGTGTGAGAGTTGAGTGTGTGGTGTGTGAGAGCTGAGTTGGGTGTGTGGTGTGTGAGAGCTGAGTGTGTGGTGTGTGAGAGTTGAGTGTGTGGTGTGTGAGAGCTGAGTTGGGTGTGTGGTGTGTGAGAGCTGAGTGTGTGGTGTGTGAGAGCTGAGTGTGTGGTGTGTGAGAGTTGAGTGTGTGGTGTGTGAGAGCTGAGTGTGTGGTGTGTGAGAGCTGAGTTGAGTGTGTGGTGTTTGAGAGCTGAGTGTGTGGTGTGTGAGAGCTGAGTGTGTGGTGTGTGAGAGTTGAGTTGAGTGTATGGTGTGTGAGAGCTGAGTGTGTGGTGTGTGAGAGCTGAGTGTGTGGTGTGTGAGAGCTGAGTGTGTGGTGTGTGAGAGCTGAGTGTGTGGTGTGTGAGAGCTGAGTTGAGTGTGTGGTGTGTGAGAGCTGAGTGTGTGGTGTGTGAGAGCTGAGTGTGTGGTGTGTGAGAGTTGAGTTGAGTGTATGGTGTGTGAGAGCTGAGTGTGTGGTGTGTGAGAGCTGAGTTGAGTGTGTGGAGTGTGAGAGCTGAGTTGAGATGTATGGTGTGTGAGAGCTGAGTTGAGTGTGTGGTGTGTGAGAGCTGAGTTGAGTGTGTGGTGTGTGAGAGCTGAGTTGAGTGTATGGTGTGTGAGAGCTGAGTTGAGTGTGTGGTGTGTGAGAGCTGAGTTGAGTGTATGGTGTGTGAGAGCTGAGTGTGTGGTGTGTGAGAGTTGAGTGTGTGGTGTGTGAGCGTGTGGTGTGTGAGAGTTGAGTGTGTGGTGTGTGTAAGTTGAGTGTGTGGTGTGTGAGAGCTGAGTGTATGGTGTGTGAGAGTTAAGTGTGTGGTGTGTGAGAGCTGAGTGTGTGGTGTGTGAGAGCTAAGAGTGTGGTGTGTGAGAGCTGAGTTGAGTGTATGGTGTGTGAGAGCTGAGTTGAGTGTATGGTGTGTGAGAGCTGAGTGTGTGGTGTGTGAGAGATAAGAGTGTGGTGTGTGAGAGTTGAGTGTGTGGTGTGTGAGAGCTGAGTGTGTGGTGTGTGAGAGTTGAGTGTGTGGTGTGTGAGAGTTGAGTGTATGGTGTGTGTGAGCTGAGTGTGTGGTGTGTGAGAGTTGATGGTGTGGTGTGTGAGAGCTGAGTTGAGTGTGTGGTGTGTGAGAGCTGAGTTGAGTGTGTGGTGTGTGAGAGTTGAGTGTGTGGTGTGTGAGAGCTGAGTGTGTGGTGTGTGAGGTGTGTGAGAGCTGAGTGTGTGGTGTGTGAGAGCTGAGTGTGTGGTGTGTGAGAGTTGAGTGTATGGTGTGTGAGAGCTCAGTGTGTGGTGTGTGAGAGTTGAGTTGAGTGTGTGGTGTGTGAGAGCTGAGTTGAGTGTATGGTGTGTGAGAGCTGAGTTGAGTGTGTGGTGTGTGAGAGCTGAGTTGAGTGTATGGTGTGTGAGAGCTGAGTGTGTGGTGTGTGAGAGTTGAGTGTGTGGTGTGTGAGAGTTGAGTGTGTGGTGTGTGAGAGTTGAGTGTGTGGTGTGTGAGAGCTGAGTTGGGTGTGTGGTGTGTGAGAGCTGAGTGTGTGGTGTGTGAGAGTTGAGTGTGTGGTGTGTGAGAGTTGAGTGTGTGGTGTGTGAGAGTTGAGTGTGTGGTGTGTGAGAGCTGAGTTGGGTGTGTGGTGTGTGAGAGCTGAGTGTGTGGTGTGTGAGAGTTGAGTGTGTGGTGTGTGAGAGTTGAGTTGAGTGTATGGTGTGTGAGAGTTGAGTGTGTGGTGTGTGAGAGTTGAGTGTGTGGTGTGTGAGAGTTGAGTGTGTGGTGTGTGAGAGTTGAGTGTGTGGTGTGTGAGAGTTGAGTGTGTGGTGTGTGAGAGCTGAGTTGGGTGTGTGGTGTGTGAGAGCTGAGTGTGTGGTGTGTGAGAGTTGAGTGTGTGGTGTGTGAGAGTTGAGTGTGTGGTGTGTGAGAGTTGAGTGTGTGGTGTGTGAGAGCTGAGTTGGGTGTGTGGTGTGTGAGAGCTGAGTGTGTGGTGTGTGAGAGTTGAGTGTGTGGTGTGTGAGAGTTGAGTGTGTGGTGTGTGAGAGTTGAGTGTGTGGTGTGTGAGAGCTGAGTTGGGTGTGTGGTGTGTGAGAGCTGAGTGTGTGGTGTGTGAGAGTTGAGTGTGTGGTGTGTGAGAGTTGAGTGTGTGGTGTGTGTGAGAGTTGAGTGTGTGGTGTGTGAGAGCTGAGTTGGGTGTGTGGTGTGTGAGAGCTGAGTGTGTGGTGTGTGAGAGTTGAGTGTGTGGTGTGTGAGAGTTGAGTGTGTGGTGTGTGAGAGTTGAGTGTGTGGTGTGTGAGAGTTGAGTGTGTGGTGTGTGAGAGCTGAGTTGGGTGTGTGGTGTGTGAGAGCTGAGTGTGTGGTGTGTGAGAGTTGAGTGTGTGGTGTGTTAGAGTTGAGTGTGTGGTGTGTGAGAGTTGAGTGTGTGGTGTGTAAGAGTTGAGTGTGTGGTGTGTGAGAGCTGAGTTGGGTGTGTGGTGTGTGAGAGCTGAGTGTGTGGTGTGTGAGAGTTGAGTGTGTGGTGTGTGAGAGTTGAGTGTGTGGTGTGTGAGAGCTGAGTTGGGTGTGTGGTGTGTGAGAGCTGAGTGTGTGGTGTGTGAGAGTTGAGCGTGTGGTGTGTTGTTTCTGTATTTAAGTAGGTTTTTTGTGTATCTGTACTTTACTGAAGTGTTTCCATTTGTGTAACTTCACTACATTTCAAACTTCAAACTTTTATTTAGTGAATCAATCATTCTTTTTATTAATGAGTTTAAAAACATAGCAGGTAAAACCAATCAGGATCGAGCGCACACTCTGTTTTACACCTGTTCTGATCGGCGCTCTGTGAATCTACTGATCACCAACATCCAGTTCAGCATCAGTTCAACATCAAGCAGAACATTTAGAGAGGAATAAATGATAAACTCCAGACTCGAACTCACCACAACACACGTGAACTCATTTACACAAATTATTAAAGTAGTAGAAAAGAAGGTTTTGGGTTCATGATAATTGTAACAGAAATCAATCAGTGTTCGAGTCGTTAATATCATTCTATTAATAGATCAGTGTGCTGAGAGTCACATTCGAGTCTTTACACATACACTGAGGAGATTAAGTAAAGAGTACATTTGAAGGCATATAGTATTGTACTTTTACTCAAGTGTTAGTAAAAAGGGACACTTTTACTTTTACTGGAGGAATATTTTACTGAGTGTCTCTACTTTTACTCACTACATGCTTTATGTACTTCATCCACCACTGACAGCAGAAGAGGCCACAGTACAGATGCATTTACCAATTTACACATTTCTATTCATGAAAAATTGGTAAAATTAAAGCTTGGGTTTGGCAGAGGGGCAAAGGGACAGAAGGAGAACTGGGCAGACGTACAGAGACAGAGGGGCAGAAGAGCAGAAGTACAGAGACAGAGGGGCAGAAGGACAGAAGGGCAGAAGGACAGAGGGGCGGACGTACAGAGGGGAAGAAGTACAGAGGTGCAGAAGGACAGAGGGGCAGAAGTACAGAGGTGCAGAAGGACAGAGGTGCAGAAGGACAGAGGGGCAGAAGGACAGAGGGGCAGAAGTACAGAGGTGCAGAAGTACAGAGGGACAGAGGGGCAGAAGTACAGAGACAGAGGGGCAGAAGTACAGAGGGACAGAGGGGCAGAAGTACAGAGGGGCAGAAGGACAGAGCGGCAGAAGGACAGAGGGGAAGAAGTACAGAGACAGAGGGGCAGAAGGACAGAGGGGAAGAAGTACAGAGACAGAGGGGCAGAATGACAGAGGGGCAGAAGGACAGAGAGGCAGAAGTACAGAGACAGAGGGGCAGAATGACAGAGGGGCAGAAGGACAGAGAGGCAGAAGTACAGAGACAGAGGGGCAGAAGGACAGAAGGACAGAGGGGCAGCTGCTGTACATGTAGCTCCTTGGCTAACAAACATGATCTCAATTTAAACATTTACTAAAACTCCAGAGCCCTGAACATAATAAAACGAGTTATTAATGATAGGGGGGGACATGGAAATGTATAGTATTAAAAAATAATCTTAACAAAAGCAAACAAAGAAATACATTTAATTGAATTTATTTATTCTAATCTCACACTCCTACGTCACATTAACAATTAATATTTACAAACGTATGAAAATAAAAACATTAATGGGTCTTGTGGAATCTTGTCACTATTGTGTAAAATGACTTGTAAATAAATCTTATTTTATTGACCGATACATAAAATGACAAAAACTACAAAAGAGCAGAGAATAAACCGCTGGCGGAACCAATGTTTCGTTAGTGTTTCCGGGTGGATCGGGATGAGACGGACCTATTTCCGGTGTCGGTGTGGATGCTGTTGCAGCGGTTTTTATTTCAGTAACAGAATCTGATAAAGATGGAGTTAAAATAAAGCGGAAGTGAAGGAAAAGCACAGAGTTTACCGCGGGGCAGGAGCGCGGATTTCTACTCTTTATTATCAGGAGGCGAGAAAAACTCTAAACCCTGCGACTGGAAATGAAGCTGCTGAAGCCGAGCTGGGTGGCGCACAATGGTAAGATTATTTACATTATTTAGATGATCATTCACCTTATTTACATCACCATCATTATTTACATCATTTACCTCATTTACACATTTACATTATTAATATCAGGAAACACTCTAAAAAAAAAAACTCGTCCTGTGTATTGAACACTTTACACACACTATAACACACTCCATCCTGCAGCAACAATACATCACAGTACACA
>NW_028148989.1:0-10000 GCF_946808225.1 Silurus aristotelis
TTTAGGCATTAAATATAAAAACAAGGCCACCTGCATGTCCGTGACATGTGATGATTTTACATCATGCAACGTTTCATAAGTGGCATTTAAAAAATTAATAAAAGCAGGTCTATGATCTTATTCTTCTGCATAATTACTCCTGACTGTGTAGTTTCTACATATGATTATTTATATAATTATACCAAGGCTGAACTAAACCTGAACTAAATTTGTGTCATTAGAGATACTAATTCTACCAGTTTCATTCTGCATGGATCTGCAGTATAAACCTAATCACACCATGGCCAGATATTACATCTTCCATTCACGTCTTGTAATGTGACATCACATGATATAATTCTGCCAATTTAATCCTGACTGTTCCACAGGATAAACACGCACCATCTTCTGATCATTCCCATTTACACCAGTTTCAACCTGTAATTGTGTGTTACTGGGAAATTAAAGAAAAATGACTGATCTTGGTTTTCTTAAATAATTATATGATTATACTCAGGATTAATGTGCATGTCCTTCAGACATTATAGAATTCAGTTAAAATTGCATATTTATGGACATTAAACCAGAACACAAATAATTTAGATGATCTTATCTAAACATGAAAATAAATGGTGGTGAATATTTTTCCAGATTAATGTAAATGGATCCTGACTGTTGGTTAGTATAATTCTACACCTGTGTCATATCCCTGAAAGAGCATTTCAGCAGACTGATCAGTTTGGATCATTTCAACCTGTTTATATACATCATTATTTAAACATATCTACTTTTAAAACTGGGATCATTAAAACCTGTTTATTTAAACCTGATTATTAAAACCTGGGATAATTGAACCTGGTCACTCATTAAATCATGTGATTATTAAACCTGATCACTTTGATCACATTGTCCTGTTTCTTTAAACCTGATCATTTAAACATGTGATCACCTTATTATGTTTTATTAAACCTGATCATTTAAACCAGTGATTATTAAACCTGGGATCACTTGAAACTGTGTTCCTTTAAACCTGTGGTATGTTGAATTTTATTAAGCCAGAATTTAATGATAGAAATTGAAAGCTGGTGTTTTAAGGATTCGTGTTTTTACTGCAGGGTAAATCTGCATGTTTGTGGCACTGCAGCTTCTTTTTGCGCTTTTATTTTTTTATAAATAAATTCCCGAGGTTGGATAATGATCGCAGGGGAAACCTGTGGAGTTTCAACTGTTTCTGTATTTCAGAGTAAATCTGAGTTAGAAAAAAAGCTTGGTGTGTTCGAGTCGGAGTCTATCTGGGAGTGGAAAAGGACTTTTTTTTTTTTTTTTTTACAAGGTCATGATCGATGCCTCCACCCTGTCGGGATGGATTTCCTGACTGGATGCGTCTCTACAATCAGCGCTGAAAAGAGGCTCCTCATTTCCACACCCAACTTACTGAGATGGAAAGGGGCTGGTATTAACCAGCGGCGCTCTGGAACAGGTTTCCCACCGCTAAAAGACGGGCTTAGAAAGCAATTCGGCCAATCCGTGACAGAATCCTGTTTATTTCTACAAAACCCACCGCACAGGCCGCGCACTTTCTCTCCCACCTTCAGCCGCTTATTAGCGCCAGTGACTGCGTGTCCTGAGATCCGTGACGCTCTCTGGTGTGGAAATAAACAACACACACACACACACACACACACACACACACACACACACACACACAGCAGCACATACAAACTTCTCCGTGAACTTCACACACACACACTACACGGCTGCACATGTCGCATTTAATGACTATTTTCTAAAGATTGTGCAGAATAGGGAAAGGAGAGATGCACGTGCTAATTACACAACTTGTACACTCTCTTTCCCTACTACATAAACAGCAGCTTTTGTTTTAACACACACCCACACACACACACACACACACACACACACACACACACACACACACACACACACACACACACACACACACTCACTACAAAGAGACATGTGTTGCTGTCAGCATCTTTTCAAACATTTTATATTCCTATTTTATCTTCAGCATCTTTGCAAAAATATTTTATATTTATTCCCATTCATCTACAAATGACCATTTATATGTTTAATATCTTGATCATATCTTAATTCAATTCCAAAACTATAAAGTTTCCATCATAACACCTGATTTACGGTTTACTCATTTAATCATTAATTTGTCGTTCAAGTAAAAAAGGGAAAAGTGAATAATGTTTACATTCTGGTTTTGCTGAAACCGTAAACAGGGACAATCAAACATCATATCCATGTAATTACTCTTATTATTTTAATGATTTAATAAAAAAAACATTGTGTATGATATAAAGTTCGAGCTTGTAGTAAAGTGTTGAATAAAAATAAAAGTTGAAAGCATGTGTGAAATGTGTATAGTGTGAGCTGCCACGCGAGTTGCAGGCGGCTCCCATTGAGAGGCCACGTGTGCGTCTCCAAAAAGCCTCTCCAACTTCAACCACCTCCATTGTGCGTCCAACCCACATGGACGGCGTCCCTCCACATAAAGGGATTTGCAATTTCAAGATATTCCAGCTTAAATGTTTTTGACAGTTCCCTCGCTTTTGCCTCGGCCTGCTTATTTTAACTGTGCCAAATGGGTCACCTTGGGTAGCTGCTCCGCGCGCAAAGGGGCCTTTTTGCGCGCATTCAGGCTGAATTTTTTTTTCTCTCTCCCCCAACTTACTTTCCTTGACGGGGAAACCAGCTGCTGGTCGTGAAAAGACGGCTTATTAATTGTCCTTTGTCATGCAGAATTGCTTGATTTCTAAAGAAACTTACAAAGGCTCCTTTTTTTTTGCCAGGATTCAAGTATTTTGTTTCGTGCGCCATTTTCAAAACCCCATCGCATCAGCTGCACCGTCTACCAGACTCAGGTACTGACGGGCCCTGCCTCTTTTCTTTTCTTCCTTTTAATGCTCTTGTAAACCGGGCAGACTGATTTGTTACAAGCTGCTCTTTTAAATCCGATAGATAAGAGACGAGTCTAAGAAAAGCCGTAAATGAAAAATTTAGTTGGAAAGAAAGGCGAGGGCCGAGTCTGCTAGATGGGAGCCCTGTTGACTCGAGGGTCACGTCAACAATTCCCCTTTCTTCTCTTAGAAACTACACTGTAGCCCCCTTCTTTTGCCTTCAATGAATTGATCGGCACAAAATTAAGAATAAATAAATTGAGCATTTTGAGCAGCAGGCTTATATTAAGCTGCCCCTCCCGTTCCGCGGCTTCTGCAGGGCGCACAGCAGATCCGGGGGCTGCTGCACGGATAAAAGGACGCACGGAGCAAAACGGGACTCTATAGTGCAATTAACAAAATGGTCTAATCCCATATCTAAACAAATGCAAATATTGGAGTTTGGTTAAAAATGTTTAAGTGAAGAATTAAGGCAGAGTTTACAAGCGCGGCCCCAGCATGGCCAAAGGCACAATAACTGGAATAATTTAGCTCCTAAACGTCCTCACTGGGCTCATTGTTGTCACCGAAGGCTGATGATAAATTGCCAGAGAAGTAAATACCGTTTAAATCCCATTTCAATAAATTAAATAAAGTTTTAACGCTATATAATGAACAGGGAGCCTCTGCGCCCTGAAACGCGCCGCATTCTTTTTTCTGTGGAAGTTCGGGGGGAAACCTGATCATTTACTCAGCGATTCCAAACGAGAGTAACATTTTAAATAAATACACTAATTATCCGAAATGTTCCGCGAATAATGAACTGTTCTGAACACATTGGATTTAAAAAAATATATATTATAACAGTGAATAGTTTAGTGCGCGCGCTTTACGCCAATTCGGAGTCTCCAAATCGACGCATTGTGTATGCACTAGAATAATAGATAAATTGCTAAATAATAATTTTTGCTATTTAGTTAGTTGATATATGAGACACACAAATCATACTGTAAATTGTGTGAAAATGAAATGTAAAGAGGTGAAATTCAGAGTGTGAACGGACTGCGGAACCTCACCAAAGCGCGCTGCAATACTCTGAAATGAATTTAAATATCACCATCGATTCATGTGTCCCATTTGACTGGTATATTTTATTCATTTGCGCATTATGATCGTCCTCATGCATTAATAAACTGTGTGCTTTTACAGGGAGGGGGATTATCCCGCGTCCCTGGGGAACCAAAAATAAAGCCACCGAGGACGGAGGAATAAAATCCCTGCCTGAACATGCACTTCTGCTCGAGACTGCTGGATGGTGATTGTTACCCGCGTGCATGTTGTTTGGCAAATGAGAGAGAGCGGTTTAGAGATGCTATAAGATGCTATAAGACACTCAAGGCTCGTCTGACCTCCATCCTCTTCACTGCAAACACTTGACTCCGATTTTATCGCTTTCTGAACGAAATCTGAACTCGGAGCGCGCGGACGGGTGTCCGACTAAGTGCTAGAGAATCTCATACCCAACATCAGGAAACATGATCCTGAGCTACACCATGGCAGTGCATTTATTTATTTATTTGTATTTCATTAATTTCTTTAAAAGGACACATGGATGTAACACGGTGGTGTTTATCATCAGGTGCAGGAGTTTATACTGGATTTAAATATCGAGTACATTTAATGTCCTCCTCTATCGCTCGCGGGTGTGTGTGTGTGTGTGTGTGTGTGTGTGTGTGTGTGTGTGTGTGTGTGTGTGTGTGTGAGTCTGACTTTAAAGACTTTTTAAACGGCAGGTCGTGCGCACGCCTCACGCGCGTCTCTGCAACTTTCCCTCCGAAGCGTTATTGTTTTGGGAGAGAAATAAACTGCTGGACGTCCAACTGTAGTGAAACACGCACACACACACACACACACACACACACACACACACACACACAAGGAAAAACCACCTGGATTTGGTGCGTATGTGTAAAAGAAAGAAAGAAAGAAAACATCTCTGCGCGCTTTTTTTGACGCGTCTCACTACCGTTTAGCATCAGATACGCCAGATAAGTCTGGGCACGGAATTAGCACACGGATGACAAGATCTACCTAAACTGATTTACCGAAATCGAGTGTGTGTGTGTGTGTGTGTGTGTGTGTGTGTGTGTGTGTGTGTGTGTGTGTGTTAACTGAGCCAATACGCACCAACACCAAGAGTCCAGCTGTGTTTTGCCGCACATAGTGGTGCTGGAACAGAGCAAATGACGCACACGTTTTAGCAAATGTACACACAGGACTAACTTTAATTAAACACGCAGGATGAGGAAGAAACTGGTGAAGAGAAATAAAATAATGATGAGGAGTTTTTGATAGAAAAAGATCTTGTTTAAGTAATGCAGAAACACCTGCTGCGCCGAGCAGACAGACAGACAGACAGACAGACAGACAGATAGATAGATAGATAGATAGATAGATAGATAGATAGATAGATAGATAGATAGATAGATAGATAGATAGATAGATAGATAGATAGATCGGATTTTGTTGGAATCATTTATGTAAAAAGTGCAATAAATAAAGGTTGGATGTGTAAATTTGTTTGTATATGTTTGTTTGACGGATAAGCGGGAGAGAATGAATGAATGAATGAATGTTTGTTTGAATAGTTTATATTGGTTTTGGTATTTGTTGTTATAATTATTAGATATTTTATAGAATATATTATTATATTGAGGTGAGGTGCAGATTTCTTTCTCGCAAAACTCACACGCAGACAAAACAGATCAGTACTATGAAATATTCTTTATTATCAGCGATAAGGTTTTAAATAAATAAATATTTTCATGACACTGAATATACAGTTACAGGAGGTGAGATGCTGATGTTTCTTCTCTCAAACATCTCAACTGTTAGACAAAGGGGGGGGGGGGGGTAACAAAAAGAAATGAATGAGGACAGACTAAATTTGGTCCATTCTGGAGTATATATATATATATATATAGATATATATAGATATCAAAACCCTTTTGGTGATACATAACAATAAAGAAAAAAAGAACTACAATCATACAACATGTGTACAGTTATATACAGCGGTACTGACTGAGACGCGCGTGCGTTCCTTTTATTTATATAAACCTCTTTCTCTCTCTTATTTACAGACTTCAGTACTTACACACACACACACACACACACACACACACACACACACACACACACACACACACACACACACACACACACAGTCACATTCAGGGAAATGTTATTTCACTAATAAACCTCCTGAGGAGAAAAGGGAAACTCCACTTCTCTTTCTTGGAGTTCGGGAGGAGTTTTGGGAGTTTAGCCACTAAATTTAAGGTCAAACCGATACGAATCTTTTCACTTTATTCGTAAAGTAAAAAAAAATGTATTGGCACCTTGGAATTTAAGAGGAAAAGGTTGAGAAAGCGGTTTCAGACTGAAGCTGATGACCTGCATCAATAAACCGTGATAGTAAGAAGATCTGAGGAGGTGAAGGGATTTGGTGAGTTTTTATCTCCTGGTGATTATCAGTGAGATTTGAGTGAAAACTGAGGTTTAACGCATAACCGTTTAATGAATTAGAGATGCAAATTCACCTGATCGCATCAGGAACCTCATCAGAAACCCTATGGTGATACAATTCACTGGAAATGTCATTTCTAAAATCCCCAAATGTGTCCAAAATTGCTCCCTAAACTCAAAGAGAAGATCAGTATCACCTCTCAGAAAGGTAACAATAGTGAACTTTTCCCTCTCACTGTTATCAAACCGATAAGTTCATGGACCTCAAAGGAACATTTTAAGGTTCAGAAGTACACCATGTGCACCTTGGAAGGTGGAAGATACACTCTAGTGACAAGATAAAGTTCAGGTACAGGTGAGATTTGTGTTGCGCACCAATTAAAGGAAAGTTTGAACTATTTTCACACAGAAACCCCACACCATCTGACTATGTTTTCAGACACGTTTCTTGTTTCTGGAGCTTCTACTTTGGCACCCGCCATCTCAAAATCGAGCTCCACAACATAAATCTAGCACCTGATTTGGCTAATCAAAGAGCTAATTAGGAATTGTGCACGTGGAGCGCTCTGGAGCGATCTCTGCATGCTTGTTTATGGAGGGTTCATGGGCTGACTGAGAGATCAGCGTCCTCTTTCCCTGATGATGAAGGTGACATGGGCGTGTCGTCCTCTTCCTCTGAGCAGCGCGCGGATGAACATTTGCAGTGCAGAGAACCCGTTCTGTGGGAACCTCCTTTGCCTTCTTTCTTGTGCTTGACACGTCGGTTTTGGAACCAGATCTTGACCTGTTTCTCGGACAGGTTCAGGTAGGTCGCGATCTCGATGCGCCGCAGTCTGGACAGGTACATGTTGGAGGTGAACTCGCGCTCGAGCTCCAGGAGCTGCGTGCTGGTGAACGCCGTGCGCATGCGTTTGCTGCTCTGGAGTTGGCTGTTGCTGCTTTCTGTCAAAAACATATGAAGGAACAAACTGTTATTAAAAGATTTTCCACAGGGTTAAAGATTCTGGAGTTCTCAGAAGGTTCTTTCAATGATGCTTGGTGTTTATTTTAATACGCAAAGCTTCTTCTATAAGACTTGAAATGTTATTTACGAATTTCTTGCCAAGTGGAACTGAACCTGATGTTTGAAGCCTGTGTGATTTTTTTATTTACTTTTGGAAAATGCTTCACTCTAATTGTCCACTGCTCAGAGATACATTCATTAGTGTTAATTAACCAATCAGCGGCCGTTTTTAATGATGTAAACGAGGTAAATGAAATACTCACCGAGCGTCATGCAGTGGAACTGCCGCGGGTCCGCGACCGAGTACGCGCTCTGGTAAAGTCCCGCGTGGTTCACGTGCACGCCGCTGGAGGGCGAGTGTTGCCGCGAGAGCGCGGACGGGCAGCACTGCGAGCCGAAAGCCGCCGGGAACGAGGCCGCCGCGGCCGCCGCCTTGAGCAACGGGAGTGCCGGGGGAGCCGGGTGGAGCTGCTGGGACGCCGCCGCCGCCATGCACAGCGGGCAGAAGCACAGCAGGCCGGCTTTGCGCGCGTGGCACGACGCGGCCGCCGCCGCCGCGGCCGCAGACAGCCCGTGGAGCGCGTGCGGCGCGTGCACCGTGTACGGCAGCAGCGGCGGCGGCGGCGTGTTCTCGCTGCCCTTCTCGTTGGCCTCACGCAAAATCAACGAGTCCACAAGAAATGACCGTGGCATCTTCTTTATATTCTTCTATTTCTTGCACAAAATAACGTGGAAAAAAAACGCGCAAAAAAAAGTTTACGCAGAAAAACGCAGACACGTTTCACCAAAAAAAATGGTCCAATCTCTCGTGTGATGGACAGCAGAGTGATGCTGCAGAGGAACACCAGGCTCTTAAATAAGTTCCAGAGCACGCATCCGTCTCTCTCTCTCTCTCTCTCTCTCTCTCTCTCTCTCTCTCTATCTCTCAATAGGGTTTTGTTTTCTCTGAGCATTCACACTGCACGCTTCTCTATTATTTCACTTGTTAACTAAATGAACTGCATAATGTAGTCTATTCTTGTCAGCCCCACCCACACCGCGAGACGCGGCTCTGCCCCCTTTTTTTGTTTTGTTTTTGTTTTTTTGTTTTTTTTTTAAGTCCGCCTCTTTTTTAACAGCCCACTATCACTCTTTTAGTGTCGTTTTAAAGTTTATTATTTTCCCCCCAGCCATTGATCGCATGGACACTGTTGCTCTTTTAATTTTGGATTCATTCACCTGGTCATGAGCTTATTTGTGGGAAGTTTGGATCGAGACGCAGGGGAGGTTCTGGTGCTCGTGCACCTGCAGGAAGACAAGCACAAGACGAAATGTTTTAAATGTCACTCAGTGTGCATTTCAACAAAACAACACACAAAAACGTATAGATCAGCTACAAACAATGTCCTGGGTTTGAGAAAAGAATAACAACCAGCCTGTTGCAGTCCAAATATACACACGTCGGGCTGATTATTCAAACTTTATATATTTACAAACTTTATATGATTCTTTAAACTTTAATCATTTGGTTGTAAAACTGTGTTTCTATTTGTTGAACAAAAGGTCTAATATACATATACAACTAGTTTAGTTTTTACATTTCTATCCTGAAATTAGAACACATTTAATTTCCCATTAAAATAACAGACCCAAAGTCATGCAGAAGCACACTTTTATAAATAATATAGTCATTTATTCTCACCAACATTTATCAAATAAAACAAAAACGTTAACATTCACAGCAAAAGCGTCAAATCTGCAGAACGTCATCAGGTAACCGAATAAACACCACGTGATACAGGATCATCATTAATGCTGCTTAATTGCCAATTAAATCGTATAATGTTGCGGTGAACTGTTATGGAGCTCAGAGCTTTCACACCTTCTCAGAGTCAGAGTTCAGCCTTCAACCGAATTCAATACAATAAATAAATAAATGAATGAATGAATAAATAAATAAATAAATAAATAAATAAATAAATAAATAAATAAATAAATATTTAACTGCTGTTAAATTTCACTAGAAACGGGAAGAAAAGGTACTTTCTTAGAGAACCCTGGGGTTCTATGTACAATGAAGCATTATAAACACCTGTAGTGTTTAATTACACTTTCACAGTACACTGTAACTCATCTTGTGTTTGTATCAGGGAGTCTTAAAAAAACCCTCTGCTGTTTGAGGTTCTAGCTATAAGAACCCAAGGGTTCTCCAAGTAAGAAAACTTTTCTGCAAGTGCAAGTGTTATTATAATATTTATTATATATTTATTTCATTATAAATTCGACACTTTGGGAGACGAATGCATTTATAAACACTGCACAAAACACTAAGCAGGAACTGCCTGAATAACACTGTGTGTGTCCATCGTTTCTACAGCGATGTACAGCGCATGAGTGTGTGTACCGGTTCTGCTCGAGACCACGTGGTTGTGTGAGGCCGCATGGTTAAACCGTGGGGTTTAATTCGTGTGTGCGGGCCCCCGCCAGCCCCCAGGAAAGAATATATAAAAATAACCAGGTTTTCACTGCCTCCGGATTCAATTCAATGTCATTGTAGGGAGTCGTGAATGCCGGAGAAAAGAGGCTCGCATTAAAGTGTGTG
>NW_028148988.1:10000-15828 GCF_946808225.1 Silurus aristotelis
AAGGATGTGGACTTTTGCCACCTCCAATCGCAGTCAGAGACGCCATGAATCCAGATGTGTGTGTGTTTTGTAGCCCCTCCTGTAAAAAGCTCCTCCGAGTACACTGAAGTTCCTCTGGGTTCTCTGGACATCTCTGCCTCAGACACTCCCACCCTGTCTCCTCACACAGGTACGTTTCACTTTAAAATGCGCTGAAGGAGGCGTGGCCTGATACTGATAGTTTGTGTTGATTGTGTGTGTAGATGATAGAGAGATGGAGCGGATGGAGGAGTTGCCGTTGTGTAGCTGTAGAATGGAGGCTCCTCGGGTGCACAAACTCACGACGAACACGCAAACAACTTGCATGGCCATCGAGAGCATCAACGGACAGGTGAGAAAAAGAGAGAGAAAAAGAGAGAAAGTATAAAGTTCTGTTTTCAGTAGTAATAATTATTGCCCCAATGTGAATCTAAGCTGGTGGGCTGTACCAACTCCATTATAAAGGGGGAGACGATGCGTCCCTCTAGCCGTGTCTCTCTCATGGTGCTCTGTGAGACCCATCGCTCTCATATGGTGAAACATCACTGCTGCCCTGGCTGTGGCTACTTTTGCCTCTCTGTAAGACACACACACACACACACACACACACACACACACACACACACACACACACACACACACACACACCACACACCACACACACCTGGTCACAGTGCAATGTAAACAATGTCCTAGGGGACCTTTCTGGAGTGTTGTCCGGACATCCGTATCGCTCATCGTTTCCACCGCAGCTGTGTGTCTGTGCTGGGTGGTGGGCGGAGCCGGGGCAGTTCGGTGGGCGTCGGCTTGCTTTTCTGCCCCCATTGTGGCGAGGACGCCTCCGAGGCACAGGAAGTCACAATTCCCCCGCCGTCATCATCTTCAGGGGCAGTTGTCACGTCTAGTGCCTCATCCACCACTCCGCTTCTGCCTTCCGCGCTGGCGGCAGCGACTACGGCGCTCAGCAGCAAGAAGAGGAGCGGGGAGCCAATCAGGTCAGACATTGCATAAGATCAGGAGGTGCTTTTGCTTATTTCTGTTTGTTTCTTAACTTCTTTTTTCTCTTTCTTCGTCAGTGCGAGGATGCACTGGCGTGGTGAGGTCAGAAAAGGGGTAGTGACTCAGTCTGTACCCCCCAATACTGCCACAGCTTCAGGGGTGGGTGGAGTTGAGGATGTGGTTGCCCTCGGTGAAGGGGGTGTGGACAGTGTTGGCCCCTCACTTGTCCTCCCCAATGGAAAGCCTGTGTGTCCTGGAGCACTGCCTGCTGGAGACTGCAGGGCAGCACTGCAGAGAGCCATTCTCAATCAGGAGACTGAGAGGTACTTACAGTGAGGAAAATAAGTATTTGAACACCCTGCTATTTTGCAAGTTCTCCCACTTAGAAATCATGGAGGGTCTGAAATTGTCATGGTAGGTGCATGTCCACTGTGAGAGAAATAAAAAAAATCTAAAAAAAAAAAATCCAGAAATCACAATATATGATTTTTAAACTATTTATTTGTATGATACAGCTGCAAATAAGTATTTGAACACCTGAGAAAGTCAATGTTAATATTTGGTACAGGAGCCTTTGTTTGAAATTACAGAGGTCAAATGTTTCCTGTAGTTTTTCACCAGGTTTGCACACACTGCAGGAGGGATTTTGGCCCACTCCTCCACACAGATCTTCTCTAGATCAGTCAGGTTTCTGGCCTGTCGCTGAGAAACACGGAGTTTGAGCTCCCTCCAAAGATTCTCTATTGGGTTTAGGTCTGGAGACTGGCTAGGCCATGCCAGAACCTTGATATGCTTCTTACAGAGCCACTCCTTGGGTATCCTGGCTGTGTGCTTCAGGTCATTGTCATGTTGGAAGACCCAGCCTCGACCCATCTTCAATGCTCTAACTAAGGGAAGGAGGTTGTTCCCCAAAATCTCACAATACATGGCTCCGGTCATCCTCTCCTTAATACAGTGCAGTCGCCCTGTCCCATGTGCAGAAAAACACCCCCAAAGCATGATGCTACCACCCCCATGCTTCACAGTAGGGATGGTGTTCTTGGGATAGTACTCATCATTCTTCTTCCTCCAAACACGTTTAGTGGAATTATGACCCAAAAGTTCTATTTTGGTTTTATCTGACCACCTGACTTTCTCCCATGACTCCTCTGGATCATCCAAATGGTCATTGGCAAACTTAAGACATGCCTGGACATGTGCTGGGTTAAGCAGGGGAACCTTCCGTGCCATGCATGATTTCAAACCATGATGTCTTAGTGTATTACCAACAGTAACCTTGGAAACGGTGGTCCCAGCTCTTTTCAGGTCATTGATTAGCTCCTCCCGTGTAGTTCTGGGCTGATTTCTCACCTTCCTTAGGATCATTGAGACCCCACGAGGTGAGATCTTGCATGGAGCCCCAGTCCGAGGGAGATTAACAGTCATGTTTAGCTTCTTCCATTTTCTAATGATTGCTCCAACAGTGGACCTTTTTTCACCAAGCTGTTTGGCAATTTCCCCGTAGCCCTTTCCAGCCTTGTGGAGGTGTACAATTTTGTCTCTAGTGTCTTTGGACAGCTCTTTGGTCTTGGCCATGTTAGTAGTTGGATTCTTACTGATTGTATGGGGTGGACAGGTGTCTTTATGCAGCTAATGACCTCAAACAGGTGCATGTAATTTAGGATAATAAATGTAGTGGAGGTGGACATTTTAAAGGCAGACTAACAGGTCTTTGAGGGTCAGAATTCTTGCTGATAGACAGGTGTTCAAATACTTATTTGCAGCTGTATCATACAAATAAATAGTTTAAAAATCATATATTGTGATTTCTGGATTTTTTTTTTTAGATTATGTCTCTCACAGTGGACATGCACCTACCATGACAATTTCAGACCCCTCCATGATTTCTAAGTGGGAGAACTTGCAAAATAGCAGGGTGTTCAAATACTTATTTTCCTCACTGTATATGGTTTCACACACACATACCTAATGTCATGTATGTAGAAGTGTTAATAATTCTCTCCATTCTGTTTGAATCAGGAAGAAGAAGTTACGGTTCCACCCACGTCAGCTCTATCCCGCGGCCAAACAGGGCGAAGTGCAGAGGGTTCTACTCATGCTCAGTAAATACAGCACAGCACCTGTCCAATCAACTCTCTATATTTAAAACCTCTCACCAATCAGCTCCTCTCTCCCTCTCCCTCTCCCTCTCCCTCTCTCTCTCTCTCTCTCTCTCTCTCTCTCTCTCTCTCTCTCTCTCTCTCTCTCTGTAGTGGAAGGTATAGACCCAGTGTATCAGCCGGACTCTCAGAATCGGCGCTCTGCCCTTCATGCTGCAGCTCAGCGTGGCCTGATTGAGATCTGCTACCTCCTCATACAGGTACCACATCAGAATTATTCTAGTTGCCAGCAGAAATTCAGGAAGATGATCCACTTATCAATGAAAATGTTGGGAATTCTTTATGCAATACTGCAAAGGAATTTGGGGAATTTGTCCACTTGCACATGGTAATTGTAAAAATTGTTGGTTTGAGTTTTTCCACTTATGCAGAGGAATTCTGTGAGTTTAGCCACTTTGTCCAGGGGAATACTGGGAGGTTCATCCTTTGGAATTCTGAGAGGTGTGAATGGACTGAAAGTTCTTGGGAATTCTTGACATGGGGAGTTCTGAGATTTTAACCATTTTTCCATGAAAATTCTGCCAGTTTAAACACTCATCCAGGGGAATTTTTGGAGTTTAACCAATTGTCTGAGGAAAGTTTGGAAGTTTAACCACTTGTTCAGAAGAATTCTGGGAATTTAGCCACTTGTCTCAGGGAATTCAGGGCGTATAGCCACTTGTCCTGGAGAATTCTGAGTTGTTGTGGAACTGGGAGCTCTTGTGAAAATCTTTGACCAGGAGAATTCTGGGAGTTGAGCCACTTGTCCAGTGGAATTCTGGGAGTTGAGCTGCTCATCCAGGAGAATTCTGGGGGTTTAGCCACTTGTCTAGGAAAATTCTGGGTGTTGATACACTTTTCTAGGGGAATCCTGGGAGGTAAACTATTCGTAAATGGAAATTCTAGGAGTTGAATTACTTATCCAGGTATATTCTGTGAGTTTAACCACTTGTTCATGGGAATTCTGAGAGTTTATCCACTTGTCTAAGGTAATCCTGGTAGTTTAACCCCTTGTCTAAGGGAAATCTGGTAGTATAACCACTTGTTCAAAGGAATTTGGGGGGTTTAGCAACTCATCCATTTGAATTCTGAGAGTTGTTGTGGGACTGGGAGTTCTTGTGAATTCTTGTTCAGGAAAATTCTGAGAGTTTACCCACTTGTCCAGGGTAATTATGGGAGGTTAATCACTTGTCTAGGGTAATTCTGAGAGTTTAACCACTTGTCCAGGGTAATTCTGGGAGGTTAACCTCTTGTCCAGGGGAATTCTGGGAGGTTAACCACTTGTCCAAGGTAATTCTGGGAGGGTAAACAATTGTCCAGGGCAATTCTGGGAGTTTAACCACTTGTCCAGAGAGGTTCTGGAAGGTTAACCACTTGTCCAGGGTAATTCTGTCACTTTAGCTACTTGTCCATGGTAATTCTGGAAGTTTAACCATTTTTCTAAGAAAATTCAGGCAGTTAAGCTATTTGTCTAGGGGAAATCAGGGGAATTCAGGGTGTCAGGGGAATTTTGCTACTCATCAATTGACGTTCTGGGAGTTCTTGGGAATTCTTTTTTGAGGGGAATTCCAGGAGTTTAGCCATTCATTCAGGGATGTTCTGGGAGTTTAACCACTTGGTTAGGGGAATTCTGGGAAGTTATCTATTTGTCCGGTTTAATTTTGGGAGTTAAGCCCCTCTTTCAGGGGAATTCTGGGTGTTTACCCACTTCCTTAAAGAAAATTCTGGGAGTTTAGCCACTTGTCAAGGGGAATTTGGTGAATTTATGCAATTCTACCAACAAATGTAGCCACTTAGATGATGCAATTTCTTTTAATTGTGTATGTGTGTGCTTTTAGGCAGGCGCTAAAGTGGACGCCCAGGATAAGTCTCAGAGGACACCACTGCTGGAGGCCATCGTTAACAATCAAGTGGAGGTGACAAAGTTTCTCATACAGAGTGGAGCCTGTGTTTACCACGTCGTGAGTACACCCCACACACACACACACACATTGTTTTTTTTAAATATTTTGTTAGATTATTCCTGTCATTATTTGGCAACACTGCAGTGAGACGGGTGTATTTTGTTTTTTTGTGATGAAATTCCATCTCAGCATGGTCTTTTCACTGTCTGACTCGTTGTACTGAGATCAGACTAACACACACTGAGCGGCAGCTGAAACAGATAAACAGCATGATGCGTTAGTTACAGTCATGAGCAGGAGCTTGTTAGAGGTCGACCCACAGTGGATTTTACCGTACTGATAGCGAGGTCAGAGCGTACCTGCTGATTACTGATTTATCAACCGAGTTTTTCAAATGGATACTGGATAAACACACATCACTCCAAGTAACACAGTACTGCAGAACTTTATTATAAAATTAAAAATAAAACAAAAAACAAACAGTACTGAATCATAGCAATGTGCTAGATGAAATAAATATGTATATATAATGATTATAAATACTGAGGAAAATAAAAGATAAATTCAGACTGAATTGAATAAATCTAGCGCCAAGAAAATCGTGTCATAAAAGTTTAACTTCTTCATAATTATATGAAAAATAATATTTTAATAGTGATATAGATTCATTCAGCATGAACTTTCATATTCAGTTGATATCAATCTTATGTAACTCCCTCTCTCTCTCTCTCTCCCTCTCTCTCTCTATATTCTCTCTCTCTCTCTCTTT
>NW_028148987.1:2500-18595 GCF_946808225.1 Silurus aristotelis
TGAATAAGGTTTAGATGTGGATGAGGTTTAGATGAGGATGAGGTTTAGATGAGGATGAAGTTTAGATGAGTAGGAGGTTTAGATGTGGATGAGGTTTAGATGAGGATGAGGTTTAGATGAGTAGGAGGTTTAGATGAGTAGGAGGTTTAGATGAGGATGAGGTTTAGATGAGGAGGAGGTTTAGATGTGAATAAGGTTTAGATGTGGATGAGGTTTAGATGAGGATGAGGTTTAGATGAGGATGAAGTTTAGATGAGTAGGAGGTTTAGATGTGGATGAGGTTTAGATGAGGATGAGTTTTAGATGAGTAGGAGGTTTAGATGAGGATGAGGTTTAGATGAGGATGAGGTTTAGATGAGGAGGAGGTTTAGATGTGAATGAGGTTTAGATGTGAATGAGGTTTAGATGTGGATGAGGTTTAAATGAGGATGAGGTTTAGATGAGGTTAAGATGTGGATGAGGTTTAGAGGAGGAGGAGGTTTAGATGTGAATGAGGTTTAGATGAGGATGAGGATCAGATGTGGATGAGGTTTAGATGAGGAGGAGGTTTAGATGAGGAGGAGGTTTAGATGTGGATGGGGTTTAGATGAGGATGAGGTTTAGATGAGGATCAGATGTGGATGAGGTTTAGATGAGGAGGAGGTTTAGATGAGGAGGAGGTTTAGATGTGGATGAGGTTTAGATGAGGAGGAGGTTTAGATGTGAATGAGGTTTAGATGTTGATGAGGTTTAGATGAGGATGAGGTTTAGATGAGGAGGAGGTTTAGATGTGGATGAGGTTTAGATGAGGATGAGGTTTAAATGAGGATGAGGTTTAGATGAGGATGAGGTTTAGATGAGTAGGAGGTTTAGATGTGGATGAGGTTTAGATGAGGAGGAGGTTTAGATGAGGAGGAGGTTTAGATGAGAAGGAGGTTTAGATGAGGCGGAGGTTTAGATGAGGATCAGATGTGGATAAGTTTAGATGAGGAGGAGGATCAGATGAGGAGGAGGTTCAGATGTGGATGGGGATCAGATGAGGAGGAGGTTCAGATGTGGATGGGGATCAGATGTGGATGAGGTTCAGATGTGGATGAGGTTAAGATGTGGATGAGGATCAGATGTAGATAAAGTTCTCTCTGCTTCCTCGTGAATGTAAAATGTAAATGTTGAATTGATTGATTTCTGTAAAGCTGCTTTATAAAAAAGTCTCAGAATTGATTAAACTGATAAACAGCACTGAAACTGGAGACTCCTTCCATACACATCTGTGTTGTGTGTGTGTGCTGAACACCTCCTTGGGTAGGAGCCGTTACTATGGAAACCATAACCTCAACAACTTAACATTGGAAAAGCCCTTCAGATTATTATCAACAAAACATTATCGTCTGATTATTACCCTCCCTGGAAGAACTTTTCAGCAGCTCTCACTGCTACAGCAGAACAGACAACATCCTGCAGGTCCAGATTCACCCTCGACAACATCTACAGCTCCATCACATCTCACACAAACACCCTCAGGAACAGTTTCTACCCCAGAGCCATTAAAGAGCTCAACACCAAAAAAACACCCTCAGTGAAATCCTGGAGTATTTACAGCACACGCACACACACACACACACACACACACACACACACACACACACACACACACACACACTAACGCTTCTACACTGAAAACACACACTTTATTTTTTTATTCCCAAACACAATCCGTACAAAGACTTTTAATGTACAATACCTTCATATGGTAATTAATCACTAATGTTTACCATTTTTATAGTTTTTATTATATATTTTTTTCTTTGCACCTTAAAAACAGAATTCTGTTTCACGCTGACAATAAAGTATCCGATTCTCTAGACACATAAAGGTTACATCACATCTGAGATGGATAAAGTGTTTGATGTGAACATCAGCTGAAGCTCTGGAGCTGTAACTGTGTGAGGTCACACACTGTGCTGCTGCGTTGTGATTGGATGATTGGAGAAGGGCACGTGTACAGGTGTTCCTAATAAAGTGGCCACACCGAATGAGTTGTGCAGAAAAAAAAACTTAAACGAGCCCCAGGGCCAAAATACGGGTTCTAGGTCTATAACAATAAGGTTCTTGTGTGTGTGTGTGTGTGTGTGTGTGTGTGTGTGTGTGTGTGTGTGTGTGTGTGTGTGTGTGAGAGACAGAGAAAGTCAGAAGCACTTCATTGGACTCAGATGGTGTAGTGATCATAAACAGATGAATTGTGGGTAATGAACTGTGGAAAAGGGAAAAGCTCTTCCTGTATGGCTCAGTTTTAGTTCACACACACACACACACACACACACACACACAATCATGGCTTCATGGTTTAGCTCGTAGCTTGTTGTCATGATTAGAAACACACTTTGGAATGCACTTACAGGAACCAATCCACTGCGATGATGAGAGTGATGTCATCAGTGGGCAGCCCTACAGAGGTGAGCACTATCACCATGGTAACCAGGCCGGCCTGGGGGATGCCCGCTGCTCCGATGCTCGCCGCCGTGGATGTGATACTGAGAAGATTTTACATTTCATTCATACAAAATATAATACACAACTATCAGCTACATTTGTTAGCATCAAGCTACTTTGTGTGTGTGTGTCTGTGTGTGTGTGTGTGTACCTGATAGTGAGGATCTGGCCGAAGTTGAGGTCCATGTTGTTGACCTGAGCAATGAAGATAGCAGCGAGCGCCTCGTACAGCGCCGTACCGTCCATGTTTATTGTGGCTCCGACTGGCAACACGAAGCGCGTCACACGTTTATCCACACCGTTATTCTCCTCCAAACACTTAAACGTGATGGGCAGAGTGGCAGAGCTACACACACACACACACACACACACACACACAGTTTTTATCAGTTACTGCCACTCCAAGTCAGATTTACAGTGTATGTAGATTCTGAGCTTTGTGCAGGTGTTAAAAGGTACTGATGTGCAGGTGTTGTGTATGCAGGTGTTCAGATGAGCAGGTGTTGTGTATGCAGTGTACAGATCTGCAGGTGTAGTGTATGCAGTGTACAGATCTGCAGGTGTAGTGTATGCTGGTGTACAGGTGTAGTGTATGCAGGTGTACAGATCTGCAGGTGTAGTGTATGCAGTGTACAGATCTGCAGGTGTAGTGTATGCTGGTGTACAGGTGTAGTGTATGCAGTTGTACAGATCTGCAGGTGTAGTGTATGCAGTGTACAGATCTGCAGGTGTAGTGTATGCTGGTGTACAGGTGTAGTGTATGCAGGTGTACAGATCTGCAGGTGTAGTGTATGCAGTGTACAGATCTGCAGGTGTAGTGTATGCTGGTGTACAGGTGTTGTGTATGCAGTGTACAGATCTGCAGGTGTTGTGTATGCAGTGTACAGATCTGCAGGTGTAGTGTATGCTGGTGTACAGGTGTAGTGTATGCAGGTGTACTGATGTGCAGGTGTAAAAGGTACTGATGTGCAGGTGTTGTGTATGCAGGTGTACAGATGAGCAGGTGTTGTGTATGCAGTGTACAGATGTGCAGGTGTAGTGTATGCTGGTGTACAGGTGTAGTGTATGCAGGTGTACAGATGTGCAGGTGTTGTGTATGCTGGTGTACAGGTGTAGTGTATGCAGGTGTACAGATGTGCAGGTGTTGTGTATGCAGGTGTACAGATGTGCGGGTGTAGTGTGTATGCAGGTGTACAGATGTGCAGGTGTAGTGTGTATACAGGTGTACAGATGTGCAGGTGTAGTGTATGCAGGTGTACAGATGTGCAGGTGTAGTGTATGCAGGTGTACAGATGAGCAGGTGTTGTGTATGCAGGTATACAGATGTGCAGGTGTTGTGTATGCAGGTGTAGTGTATAAAGGTGTACAGCTGAGCAGGTGTTGTGTATGCAGGTGTACAGATGTGCAGGTGTTGTGTATACAGGTGTACAGATGTGCAGGTGTTGTGTATGCAGGTGTACAGATGTGCAGGTGTAGTGTATAAAGGTGTACAGATGTGCAGGTGTTGTGTATGCAGGTGTACAGATGTGCAGGTGTAGTGTATGCAGTTGTACAGCTGAGCAGGTGTTGTGTATGCAGGTGTACAGATGTGCAGGTGTTGTGTATACAGGTGTACAGATGTGCAGGTGTTGTGAATGCAGGTGTACAGATGTGCAGGTGTAGTGTATAAAGGTGTACAGATGTGCAGGTGTTGTGTATGCAGGTGTACAGATGTGCAGGTGTAGTGTATAAAGGTGTACAGATGTACAGGTGTAGTGTATAAAGGTGTACAGATGTACAGGTGTAGTGTATGCAGGTGTACAGCTGAGCAGGTGTTGTGTATGCAGGTGTACAGCTGTGCAGGTGTTTTGTATACAGGTGTACAGATGTGCAGGTGTTTTGTATACAGGTGTACAGATGTGCAGGTGTTGTGTATACAGGTGTACAGATGTGCAGGTGTTGTGTATGCAGGTGTACAGATGTGCAGGTGTTGTGTATGCAGGTGTACAGATGTGCAGGTGTTGTGTATACAGGTGTACAGATGTGCAGGTGTTGTGTATGCAGGTGTACAGATGTGCAGGTGTTGTGTATGCAGGTGTACAGATGTGCAGGTGTAGTGTATAAAGGTATACAGATGTGCAGGTGTTGTGTATGCAGGTGTACAGATGTGCAGGTGTAGTGTATAAAGGTGTACAGATGTGCAGGTGTAGTGTATGCAGGTGTACAGCTGAGCAGGTGTTGTGTATGGAGGTGTACAGCTGTGCAGGTGTTTTGTATACAGGTGTACATATGTGCAGGTGTTTTGTATACAGGTGTACAGATGTGCAGGTGTTGTGTAGACAGGTGTACAGATGTGCAGGTGTTGTGTATACAGGTGTACAGATGTGCAGGTGTTGTGTATGCAGGTGTACAGATGTGCAGGTGTTGTGTATACAGGTGTACAGATGTGCAGGTGTTGTGTATACAGGTGTACAGATTTAAAGGTTTAGTATATACAGGTGTACAGATGTGCAGGTGTAGTGTATGCAGGTGTACAGATGTGCAGGTATAGTGTATAAAGGTGTACAGATGTGCAGGTTTAGTGTATGCAGGTGTACAGATGTGCAGGTGTAGTGTATAAAGGTGTACAGATGTGCAGTTGTAGTGTATGCAGGTGTACAGATGTTGTGTATGCAGGTGTACAGATGTGCAGGTGTAGTGTATGCAGGTGTACAGATGTGCAGGTGTAGTGTATGCAGCTGTACAGATGAGCAGGTGTTGTGTATGCAAGTGTACAAATGTGCAGGTGTAGTGTATGCAGGTGTACAGATGTGCAGGTGTAGTGTATGCAGGTGTACAGATGTGCAGGTGTAGTGTATGCAGGTGTACAGATGTGCAGGTGTAGTGTATGCAGGTGTACAGATGAGCAGGTGTTGTGTATGCAAGTGTACAGATGTGCAGGTGTAGTGTATGCAGGTGTACAGATGTGCAGGTGTAGTGTATGCAAGTGTACAGATGTGCAGGTGTAGTGTATGCAGGTGTACAGATGAGCAGGTGTTGTGTATGCAAGTGTACAGATGTGCAGGTGTAGTGTATGCAGGTGTACAGATGTGCAGGTGTAGTGTATGCAGGTGTACAGATGAGCAGGTGTAGTGTATGCAGGTGTACAGATGAGCAGGTGTTGTGTATGCAAGTGTACAGATGTGCAGGTGTAGTGTATACAGGTGTACAGATGTGCAGGTGTAGTGTATACAGGTGTACAGATGTGCAGGTGTAGTGTATGCAGGTGTACAGATGAGCAGGTGTAGTGTATACAGGTGTACAGATGTAGTATATGCAGGTGTACAGATTAGCAGGTGTAGTGTATGCAGGTGTACAGATGTGCAGGTGTAGTGTATACAGGTGTACAGATGTGCAGGTGTAGTGTATGCAGGTGTACAGATGAGCAGGTGTAGTGTATACAGGTGTACAGATGTAGTATATGCAGGTGTACAGATTAGCAGGTGTAGTGTATGCAGGTGTACAGATGTGCAGGTGTACTGATGTGCAGGTGTAGTGTATATGCAGGTGTACAGATGTGCAGGTGTAGTGTATATGCAGGTGTACAGATGTGCAGGTGTAGCGCATGCTGGTGTACAGATGTGCCAGTGTACAGATTCTGGTTCTCACCTGGAGGAGGTGCCCAGTGCAGTGATGAGGGCCTGTAGGAGGCCTCCAATGAAGACGAAGGGGTTTTTGCGTGTGACCAGGAAGTAGATGGTGGGTAAGACAATGGTGGCATGGATAAGCAGACCTACGATGACAGTGATTGTGTAGAGGCCTAAAGCGCCGCCCATTGCTGATAGGTCCTCCATCTCCAGGATTTTCCCAGCAATCAGGAAGAGGATCCCCACAGGAGCATACCTGCCCACAGGTACCCATTAGGACAATCAGCATGTGACATGAGCTGCTGGTGGTTTTATGATCAGTGTCACTTTAGAAGCAGATTTCTGACACGTGTGAGTGCAGATAAAAGCACACGTGCCCACAGGTAATCATGGTGAAATGATCGACCTACCAGGAAGAAACCTTACATAACATTACAAACATTACACTCTAACCCTAACCCTAGATGCTGGAGCACGTCTTTACAGAAAAAAAGAGTAGTTGCACATCATCAATATGCAGTGATGATTTCAGCAACTTTTCCATAATCAAATCAATAAAAATATCAGGAATCTGCGTGAAATTATTCATAAACATGGGATTCGCTTCCATTGCTATCCTGATGATACACAGCTGTATATTTCAGCAAAGCCAGATGAGAGAGATCAGCTTAACAATGTTGAGGAGCGTGTAAAGGACATTAGACAGTGGATGCTTAATAACTTTCTTCTGCTCAACTCAGATAAGACAGAAGTACTTTTACTAGGACCACATGCAGCTAGAAGTAAACTTTCTGATTCTGTAGCATCTCTGGATGGTGTTTCTGTTTCAGTGTGTACAGCAGTCAAAGACCTCGGTGTGATTATTGACCCGAGTCTTTCCTTTGAGTCTCACGTGAATAATATCACCAGGATCTCCTTCTTTCTCCTTAGAAATATTGCTAAAATTAGAAATATGATGTCGTTACAGGATGCAGAAAAACTAGTAGATGCTTTTGTAACATCTAGATTAGACTACTGTAACGCTTTACTGTCTGGGTGTTGGAGTAAGTGCAGAAATAAGCTTCAGTTAGTTCAGAATGCAGCAGCAAGAGTCCTCACTAGATCTAGAAAATATGAGCACATCAGCCCTGTTTTAATCATCTACACTGCTCCCAATTCCATCTCACACTGATTATAAAATACTACTACTGACGTATAAAGCACTTAACGCTCTCACGCCGCAGTATCTGAGTGAACTTCTGTACCAGGATGATCCTCCACGCCTACTTAGATCAAAAGGTGCAGGCTATTTGTTGGTACCTCAAATAATGAAAACTACAGCAGAAGGCAGATGTTTCTCTTATAAACCCCACAGTTATGGAACAACCTTCCAATCAGTGTTCGGGACTCAGACACAGTCTCAAGTGTTCAAGTCGAGGCTGAACACATTTATTTAGTGGAGTCTTTAGTCAGTAGGTGTTTGTGAGGTAAAGGAGCAGATCTGAAGGGAGCATGGATATGGAGTGTTTGGTGAACTGGGATATTTGGATGCTGTCGTCTCCTCACTCTCACACGTTCACTCAGGTTTGTTGATGGTGGTGTGGTGGGTCGTCTCTTATCCCAGAGATCCTCATGTCTGTGTTTCCTTCTGCTTCTCCCTTTTAGTTCTGCTGCTACAGTGAGTCTTGTCTCTAATTTCACCCTGACAGGTGGCAGAAGTACAAACAGCCTTCACTGAAGTAGAAGATCAGATACCTATGATTTAAAAGACTCTGGTGAAAGTTGAGGCACTGAATATATTTTGTTTACTCAGGTGAAAGTAAAGAAGTTTGGGCTCTGACATGTACTTAGGAAAAAAGTATCTATTACTTCTACCTGTTCTAGTGTCACTCTGGAAACTGGTTCTCACATCATATTAATATCAGAGCTGTTTAGCAGAAAAACAGGAAAATCTATTTAAGTACAGTAACGTATTAGTAACGTAATAACGTACAGAATTTGCACTTTGTTGCACTCTACCTCTGCACTCTGTTTATACTCTACAGTATCTTTAACTTTCATATAACAATAAGGAGTCTTAATAATCCTTATCTTTCTCTCCCCCTGTCCCTCCACAGTGGTGCTGGGATTTGAACTCAGGACGTTCTGATGAGAAGCACAACATCTTAAACACTGCTCTACCACAGTTCTGGTGTGTACCATAGTGCCGTGTGTACTGCTCTGCTCTCTGTTTTATTGCAGTGTAACTCTGTGATTATCTGGAACTGAGCTGTAACTGGAAATGGTTCTGGTGTGGGATGCTGTGATCTTTCCCCTGGAATGTGGCAGTGTTTTATAGAAATATACGAGTGTGGAAACCATGTGTTTGTAGTTAGTATTTGATTCATGAATATTGGTGGTTGCAGGTTATTATAATTACAGTTTGTATTCAATATTAAACGATAGTTGGGTTGAGAAGCCTCTCATCTGGTGTAATTTATGCTGTATGTTTTACCAACCTGATGGTTGTGTCTTGTGTCCAGTGAAAAGGGGCGGGTCTATTTAGTTAGTTCACTTTAAATGTATCATGTGTTTGAACCATTAGAGGTCTCCTTCTGAAAATAGTGACCTCTGAACCCACCCTACCCACCTTCACATCTGCAAAGCAACGTGGGTTCCATAACCCCTGACCCCTGTAGCCACTAATAACCCCCTTTCCTTTTAACCCCAAACACCCTCTGGTTCACTCACCACATGATGATGGCCACGAGCCTCATGATGGCATCATTGAGACAGTCGAAAAAGTCCCTAAGGGGCCGGCCCTGCTCCTTCATGCTGCCTATGATGAGGCCGAAGCTCATGGAGAAGACGACCAGGCCGAGGGCGTTAATGCTGCTCACTGTGCCGAGTATCGGGATGTCCTCCTCATAACTCAACTCCTCACCCACACTGGAGGAGTTCACTGTGCTGTTCACCGACACCCTGACCGTCACCGTCCGCTTCCCCGTCTTCGTCTTAAACTACACACACAAACACACAGGAGAGAGACACAGTGAGGGATGGAGAGAGACAGACAGTAGTGTGTGTGTGTGTGTGTGTGTGTGTGTGTGTGTGTGTGTGATACCTGTTGTGTACAGGCCTGCACTAGGTTTGGAGGAAACATGTTTCTGTCAGAGAAAAACAATAAAAATCAAAAGGGTTAAAAACTCTAATTAGTAAAGTGTGTATTACATGTACGAATGTGTGTGTGTGTGTGTGTGTGTCTGTGTGTGTGTGTGTGTGTGTACCTGATTAAGTCGAGGAAAGCATCAGCAGCATTCACCTCCTCTAGTTTCTCCTGTAAGAGTGACTGTGGTTTGGCTCCTCCCCTTCCTGGCTGGATGATGACGACCATGACGATGCCGATGAAGACTGCGATGACGGTGGTGGTGGTGTAGTAGATCACAGCTCGCACGCCCATCCTGCCTGACGCTCGACTGTCCAGCGCAGCCATGCCTACACACACACCATAAAGTGATGTGTGTGTGAACAGGAGGACAACCATGATCACACACACACATACACTGCACTTCACCTTCCATTCTGACATCACCAACATGGCCGACCTCAACATACAGCCCTCACCCACTGCCCCACACTGCCCCCGGGTCACAGCACACAACGGCAATGCTGTAAATTAAGGTGTGTGTGTGTGTGTGTGTGTGTGTGTGTGTGTGTGTGTGTGTGTGTGGAGGGGGTTTGGGATAATAAGGTGAAAAGTTGAAGGGGCAATGGGGCAAAAACACACACACACACACACACACACACACACACACACACACACACACACACACACACTTTCAGGCCTGGGAAAGCTGTGTGTTGGTCATTCTCGCACTCCTCATAAGTTTTGTATCCATGGTAACACCCCCTGCCCCCCAAGCCTCTTATTCTAAAGACTATTAACAGATACACACACACACACACACACACACACACACACACACACTCACATACACTCCCACACACACTTACACACACTTACACACTCACACACACACACACACACACACACACACACACACACACACTTGTTGCAGTCATTTGATAACGCAGGGTTAGAGATAATACGTCAAGATTTCACCTAATGTGGAACAAATCAGTGTGTGTTTGTGTATGTGTTTGTGCGTGTGTTTGTGTAAGTGTGTGTCTGTGCATGCGCGCGTGTGTGTTTGTGTGTGTGCATCTGTTGGTAACTGAATGAGTTCTTTGTTTGTTTGCTCTATGGTCACTTCGACCCCTGACCTCATGCCTGTTTGAAGAAGGACACACACACACACCCCACTGCTTCCCTACACACACACACACACACACACACACACACACACACACACACACACACACACACTCTGTACCCAAACCGTGTTGTGTGCATTGGATAACACCATTATTTTGTGTTAGATATTAGATGGTGTCTGTGTGTAGCTCTGTTAAATGTGTAGTGTAGTGTCTTCTGTGTGTAGTGATGTATAGTGTTGTGTAATGTGTGTAGTGTTGTGTTCTGTCTGTAGTGTTGTGCAATGTATGTAGTGTTGTGCAATGTGTGTAGTGTTGTGTAGCGTGTGTAATGAGAGTAATGTTGTGCAATGTGTATAATGTGTGTATTTGTAGTGTGTAATATGTGTAATATGTGTAATGTGTGTAGAGTTGTGTAGTGTTGTGTAATGTGTGTAGTGTTGTGTAGCGTGTGTAATGAGAGTAATGTTGTGCAATGTGTATAATGCATGTATTTGTAGTGTGTAATATGTGTAATATGTGTAATGTGTGTAGAGTTGTGTAGTGTTGTGTAATGTGTGTAGTGTTGTGTAGCGTGTGTAATGAGAGTAATGTTGTGCAATGTGTATAATGCATGTATTTGTAGTGTGTAATATGTGTAATATGTGTAATGTGTGTAGAGTTGTGTAGTGTTGTGTAATGTGTGTAGTGTTGTGTAGCGTGTGTAATGAGAGTAATGTTGTGCAATGTGTATAATGCATGTATTTGTAGTGTGTAATATGTGTAATATGTGTAATGTGTGTAGAGTTGTGTAGTGTTGTGTAATGTGTGTAGTGTTGTGTACCTGTAATTAGACTAGACACCAGCAGGGGGAGCACTAACATCTGCAGCATGCGCATCAGCAGCTCTCCAGGGAACGAGAAGTACTTCACCTGCCGATACGACATCTTATAGGGACGCAATCCAAACCCCAGAACAATACCTACAACATACACACACACACACACACACACACACACACACACACACACACACACACACATCACTCACATCCTGTGTGTGGAGTTGAAATAAATGTAAAGAAGGTGATTTCAGGTCTGTTGAGTTTGTAATGATGAACTGAGATGTGTAGGAGAAATGACAGCTGTATATAAATATATATTAGTTATTAAATTTAAAGATTACAGAAGTGTGTACAGAGTCATTCAGCAGATTAATATAAAAGGTAAATAAGGTATATAATGGATCTTACACACACACACACACACACACACACACACACACCGATGATGACTGCGGCGATGGTGAGGAGGACGAAGGCGTTTTTCCTGAGGCAGGATCGTACGTCTTTAGCGCCGAGGTTCTGCACGGCCTTCCGTGCTCGGATCGATCTCTCTGTCATTCTCTCTCTGATCTGCTGAATCCGTCCTCCAGGACGCTGAGTCTCACCGTTACTCTGAGTCATAGCAGCTTCTCCAATCTCTCTGGAACACACGGACCATAAAAAAACTTTTTACTTCACAACACTTTACTCATCACTGCCTGAGAATACTTTAGAACTTCAGAACGTTCCATGCGTAAGGCTCTGTATCTCTTCAGCTCTTCAGTTCCTCAGTAGGTTCCAGAAGTTCACATTTCCTCAACAGGATCTGGAACTTATTAGTTCCTCTAAGGATTCAGCAGCATGCTCAGTCTTTGGTGAGTTCTGGAATCCTTTAGTTTCTTAGTAGGTTCGAAATCTCTTGACTCTGGAGCACATTAAATCCACAGAAGCTCTGAACCATATTAGTTCTTCAAACAGTTTGAAAACCACTTCATTCTTCAGAAGGATCTACCACTAGATTTTATTAACTTTTGTTTCTCAATAAAGTTTCAGCACAGGCTGTGATTTAACACAAGTCACTGGCCATCAGGTGAGCGAGAGGACGCTGTGTTCAAGAATCTCAGACCTTCTGCACATAGATAACCAACCTTTACACTACAGTCTCACTGCTCTACACTACAGTCTCACTACAGTCTCACTGCTCTACACTACAGTCTCACTGCTCTACACTGCAGTCTCACTACAGTCTCACTGCTATACACTACAGTCTCACTACAGTCTCACTGCTCTACACTACAGTCTCACTGCTCTACACTACAGTCTCACTGCTCTACACTACAGTCTCACTACAATCTCACTGCTCTTCCCACTACTATACACTACTCTACACTACAGTCTCACTGCTCTACACTGCAGTTTTACTACTATACACTACAGTCTCACTACAGTCTCACTGCTCTACACTACAGTCTCACTGCTCTACACTGCAGTCTCACTACAGTCTCACTGCTATACACTACAGTCTGACTACAGTCTCACTGCTCTACACTACAGTCTCACTGCTCTACACTACAGTCTCACTGCTATACACTAGAGTCTCACTACAATCTCACTGCTCTACACTACAGTCCCACTACTATACACTACTCTACACTACTCTACACTACAGTCTCACTGCTCTACACTGCAGTTTTACTACTATACACTACAGTCTCACTACTCTACACTACAGTCTCACTGCTCTACACTAGTCTCACTGCTCTACACTGCAGTCTCACTACTACACACTACAGTCTCACTACTATACATTACTCTACACTACAGTCTCACTACTATACACAACAGTCTCACTAATCTACACTACAGTCTCACTGCTCTACACTACAGTCTCACTACTATACACTACTCTACACTACAGTCTCACTACTATACATTACTTTACACTACAGTCTCACTGCTCTACACTACAGTTTTACTACTATACACTACAGTCTCACTGCTCTACACTACAGTCTCACTACTCTACACTACAGTCTCACTGCTCTACACTACAGTCTCACTACTATACACTACTCTACACTACAGTCTCACTACTATACATTACTCTACACTAGTCTCACTGCTCTACACTACAGTCTCACTGCTATACACCACATTCTCACTGCTCTACACTACAGTCTCACTACTATACACTACATTCTCACTGCTCTACACTACAGTCTCACTACTATACATTACTCTACACTACTGTCTCACTGCTCTACACTACAGTCTCACTGCTCTACACTACAGTTTCACTACTATACACTACATTCTCACCGCTCTACACTACAGTCTCACTACTATACATTACTCTACACTACAGTCTCACTGCTCTACACTACAGTCTCACTAATCTACACTACAGTCTCACTACTATACACTAGTCTCACTGCTCTACACTACATTCTCACTGCTCTACACTACAGTCTCACTGCTCTACACTACAGTCTCACTAATCTACACTACAGTCTCACTACTACACACTAGTCTCACTGCTCTACACTACAGTATCATTGCTGTACACTACAGTCTCACTACAGTCTCACTACTATACATTACTCTACACTACAGTCTCACTACTATACACTACACTACACTACAGTCTCACTGCTATACAGTACAGTCTCACTACTCTACACTACTCTACACTACAGTCTCGCTACTATACATTACTCTACACTACAGTCTCACTGCACTACTCTACAGTCTCACTACTATACACTACATTCTCACTGCTCTGCACTACAGTGTTACTGCTCTACACTACAGTCTCACTAATCTACACTACAGTCTCACTACTATACACTAGTCTCACTGCTCTACACTACAGTCTCACTACTATACACTAGTCTCACTGCTCTACACTACAGTCTCATTGCTCTACACTACAGTCTCACTACAATACATTACTCTACACTACAGTCTCACTACTATACACTACTCTACACTAGTCTCATTGATCTACACTACAGTCTCACTACTATACATTACTTTACACTACAGTCTCACTGCTATACAGTACAGTCTCACTACAATACATTACTCTACACTACAGTCTCACTACTATACACTACTCTACACTAGTCTCATTGATCTACACTACAGTCTCACTACTATACATTACTTTACACTACAGTCTCACTGCTATACAGTACAGTCTCACTACTCTACACTACAGTCTCACTACTATACACTGCTCTACACTAGTCTCACTACTCTACCCTACACTACAGTCTCACTACTATACACTACTCTACACTACAGTCTCACTGCTCTACACTACAGTCTCACTACTATACACTACTCTACACTACAGTCTCACTGCTCTACACTACAGTCTCACTACTACACACTACTCTACACTACAGTCTCACTACTATACACTACTCTACACTACAGTCTCACTGCTCTACACTACAGTCTCACTACTCTACACTACAGTCTCACTACTCTACACTACTCTACAGTCTCACTGCTCTACACTACAGACTCACTACTATACACTACTCTACACTACAGTCTCACTACTATACACTACTCTACACTACAGTCTCACTGCTCTACACTACAGTCTTACTACTATACACTACTCTACACTACAGTCTTACTACTCTACACTAGTCTCACTACTATACACTACTCTACACTACAGTCTCACTACTCTACACTAATCTCACTACTCTACACTACTCTACAGTCTCACTGCTCTACACTACAGTCTCACTACTATACACTACTCTACACTACAGTCTCACTGCTCTACACTACAGTCTCACTACTCTACACTACAGTCTCACTACTCTACACTACTCTACAGTCTCACTGCTCTACACTACAGACTCACTACTATACACTACTCTACACTACAGTCTCACTACTATACACTACTCTACACTAGTCTCACTGCTCTACACTACAGTCTCACTACTATACACTACTCTACACTACAGTCTCACTACTCTACACTAGTCTCACTACTATACACTACTCTACACTACAGTCTCACTACTCTACACTAATCTCACTACTATACACTACACTACAGTCTCACTGCTCTACACTACAGTCTCACTACTATACACTACTCTACACTACAGTCTCACTACTCTACACTAGTTTCACTACTATACACTACTCTACACTACAGTCTCACTACTATACACTACTCTACACTACAGTCTCACTGCTCTACACTACAGTCTCACTGCTCTACACTACAGTCTCACTACTATACACTACTCTACACTACAGTCTCACTACTCTACACTAGTCTCACTACTATACACTACTCTACACTACAGTCTCACTACTCTACACTAGTCTCACTACTATACACTACTCTACACTACAGTCTCACTACTCTACATTACCGTTACACTACTACACACAACTTTACACTAGTCACAACTATACATTACTTTACACTAGACTCACTGCTCTACACATCTCTACACTACATTCTCACTACTATACACTACTCTTTACTACAGTCTCACTTTTCTACACTACTCTTCACTATGCTACACTATAGTCTCACTACTGTCCACTACAATCTTACTACTCTACACTACAGTCTCACTACAGTCTCCACCTGCCACTCTCTCCAGTCTTGCTGTACTTCTACAGTCCACACGTTCTTCTTTACACATTTCATTTGTTCTTTGGTTAGAGTTAAAAACTTTTTTCTATAGGCTTGTTCATTATTTCATTATTTGTGTGTTTGTTTGTTTGTTCATTTATTTATTTCACAGACTCCACATGACCACCACCATCAATATTACTATTATTACTGTTATTGTTATTATTATTATTATTAGTGTTATTGTTGTTGGTGTATTTACACTAATGTATTGTTTTCATGTTGATGGAATAACCTCCTTATTTAGGATAAATTCATTCGGGTAATTAAACTAACAGACACACTCTTTCTCTCTCTCTCTCTCT